>NC_134868.1:65833358-65915858 GCF_049852395.1 Peromyscus maniculatus bairdii | reverse complement strand
AACCCTAACCCTAACCCTAACCCTAACCCTAACCCTAACCCTAACCCTAACCCTAACCCTAACCCTAACCCTAACCCTAACCCTAACCCTAACCCTAACCCTAACCCTAACCCTAACCCTAACCCTAACCCTAACCCTAACCCTAACCCTAACCCTAACCCTAACCCTAACCCTAACCCTAACCCTAACCCTAACCCTAACCCTAACCCTAACCCTAACCCTAACCCTAACCCTAACCCTAACCCTAACCCTAACCCTAACCCTAACCCTAACCCTAACCCTAACCCTAACCCTAACCCTAACCCTAACCCTAACCCTAACCCTAACCCTAACCCTAACCCTAACCCTAACCCTAACCCTAACCCTAACCCTAACCCTAACCCTAACCCTAACCCTAACCCTAACCCTAACCCTAACCCTAACCCTAACCCTAACCCTAACCCTAACCCTAACCCTAACCCTAACCCTAACCCTAACCCTAACCCTAACCCTAACCCTAACCCTAACCCTAACCCTAACCCTAACCCTAACCCTAACCCTAACCCTAACCCTAACCCTAACCCTAACCCTAACCCTAACCCTAACCCTAACCCTAACCCTAACCCTAACCCTAACCCTAACCCTAACCCTAACCCTAACCCTAACCCTAACCCTAACCCTAACCCTAACCCTAACCCTAACCCTAACCCTAACCCTAACCCTAACCCTAACCCTAACCCTAACCCTAACCCTAACCCTAACCCTAACCCTAACCCTAACCCTAACCCTAACCCTAACCCTAACCCTAACCCTAACCCTAACCCTAACCCTAACCCTAACCCTAACCCTAACCCTAACCCTAACCCTAACCCTAACCCTAACCCTAACCCTAACCCTAACCCTAACCCTAACCCTAACCCTAACCCTAACCCTAACCCTAACCCTAACCCTAACCCTAACCCTAACCCTAACCCTAACCCTAACCCTAACCCTAACCCTAACCCTAACCCTAACCCTAACCCTAACCCTAACCCTAACCCTAACCCTAACCCTAACCCTAACCCTAACCCTAACCCTAACCCTAACCCTAACCCTAACCCTAACCCTAACCCTAACCCTAACCCTAACCCTAACCCTAACCCTAACCCTAACCCTAACCCTAACCCTAACCCTAACCCTAACCCTAACCCTAACCCTAACCCTAACCCTAACCCTAACCCTAACCCTAACCCTAACCCTAACCCTAACCCTAACCCTAACCCTAACCCTAACCCTAACCCTAACCCTAACCCTAACCCTAACCCTAACCCTAACCCTAACCCTAACCCTAACCCTAACCCTAACCCTAACCCTAACCCTAACCCTAACCCTAACCCTAACCCTAACCCTAACCCTAACCCTAACCCTAACCCTAACCCTAACCCTAACCCTAACCCTAACCCTAACCCTAACCCTAACCCTAACCCTAACCCTAACCCTAACCCTAACCCTAACCCTAACCCTAACCCTAACCCTAACCCTAACCCTAACCCTAACCCTAACCCTAACCCTAACCCTAACCCTAACCCTAACCCTAACCCTAACCCTAACCCTAACCCTAACCCTAACCCTAACCCTAACCCTAACCCTAACCCTAACCCTAACCCTAACCCTAACCCTAACCCTAACCCTAACCCTAACCCTAACCCTAACCCTAACCCTAACCCTAACCCTAACCCTAACCCTAACCCTAACCCTAACCCTAACCCTAACCCTAACCCTAACCCTAACCCTAACCCTAACCCTAACCCTAACCCTAACCCTAACCCTAACCCTAACCCTAACCCTAACCCTAACCCTAACCCTAACCCTAACCCTAACCCTAACCCTAACCCTAACCCTAACCCTAACCCTAACCCTAACCCTAACCCTAACCCTAACCCTAACCCTAACCCTAACCCTAACCCTAACCCTAACCCTAACCCTAACCCTAACCCTAACCCTAACCCTAACCCTAACCCTAACCCTAACCCTAACCCTAACCCTAACCCTAACCCTAACCCTAACCCTAACCCTAACCCTAACCCTAACCCTAACCCTAACCCTAACCCTAACCCTAACCCTAACCCTAACCCTAACCCTAACCCTAACCCTAACCCTAACCCTAACCCTAACCCTAACCCTAACCCTAACCCTAACCCTAACCCTAACCCTAACCCTAACCCTAACCCTAACCCTAACCCTAACCCTAACCCTAACCCTAACCCTAACCCTAACCCTAACCCTAACCCTAACCCTAACCCTAACCCTAACCCTAACCCTAACCCTAACCCTAACCCTAACCCTAACCCTAACCCTAACCCTAACCCTAACCCTAACCCTAACCCTAACCCTAACCCTAACCCTAACCCTAACCCTAACCCTAACCCTAACCCTAACCCTAACCCTAACCCTAACCCTAACCCTAACCCTAACCCTAACCCTAACCCTAACCCTAACCCTAACCCTAACCCTAACCCTAACCCTAACCCTAACCCTAACCCTAACCCTAACCCTAACCCTAACCCTAACCCTAACCCTAACCCTAACCCTAACCCTAACCCTAACCCTAACCCTAACCCTAACCCTAACCCTAACCCTAACCCTAACCCTAACCCTAACCCTAACCCTAACCCTAACCCTAACCCTAACCCTAACCCTAACCCTAACCCTAACCCTAACCCTAACCCTAACCCTAACCCTAACCCTAACCCTAACCCTAACCCTAACCCTAACCCTAACCCTAACCCTAACCCTAACCCTAACCCTAACCCTAACCCTAACCCTAACCCTAACCCTAACCCTAACCCTAACCCTAACCCTAACCCTAACCCTAACCCTAACCCTAACCCTAACCCTAACCCTAACCCTAACCCTAACCCTAACCCTAACCCTAACCCTAACCCTAACCCTAACCCTAACCCTAACCCTAACCCTAACCCTAACCCTAACCCTAACCCTAACCCTAACCCTAACCCTAACCCTAACCCTAACCCTAACCCTAACCCTAACCCTAACCCTAACCCTAACCCTAACCCTAACCCTAACCCTAACCCTAACCCTAACCCTAACCCTAACCCTAACCCTAACCCTAACCCTAACCCTAACCCTAACCCTAACCCTAACCCTAACCCTAACCCTAACCCTAACCCTAACCCTAACCCTAACCCTAACCCTAACCCTAACCCTAACCCTAACCCTAACCCTAACCCTAACCCTAACCCTAACCCTAACCCTAACCCTAACCCTAACCCTAACCCTAACCCTAACCCTAACCCTAACCCTAACCCTAACCCTAACCCTAACCCTAACCCTAACCCTAACCCTAACCCTAACCCTAACCCTAACCCTAACCCTAACCCTAACCCTAACCCTAACCCTAACCCTAACCCTAACCCTAACCCTAACCCTAACCCTAACCCTAACCCTAACCCTAACCCTAACCCTAACCCTAACCCTAACCCTAACCCTAACCCTAACCCTAACCCTAACCCTAACCCTAACCCTAACCCTAACCCTAACCCTAACCCTAACCCTAACCCTAACCCTAACCCTAACCCTAACCCTAACCCTAACCCTAACCCTAACCCTAACCCTAACCCTAACCCTAACCCTAACCCTAACCCTAACCCTAACCCTAACCCTAACCCTAACCCTAACCCTAACCCTAACCCTAACCCTAACCCTAACCCTAACCCTAACCCTAACCCTAACCCTAACCCTAACCCTAACCCTAACCCTAACCCTAACCCTAACCCTAACCCTAACCCTAACCCTAACCCTAACCCTAACCCTAACCCTAACCCTAACCCTAACCCTAACCCTAACCCTAACCCTAACCCTAACCCTAACCCTAACCCTAACCCTAACCCTAACCCTAACCCTAACCCTAACCCTAACCCTAACCCTAACCCTAACCCTAACCCTAACCCTAACCCTAACCCTAACCCTAACCCTAACCCTAACCCTAACCCTAACCCTAACCCTAACCCTAACCCTAACCCTAACCCTAACCCTAACCCTAACCCTAACCCTAACCCTAACCCTAACCCTAACCCTAACCCTAACCCTAACCCTAACCCTAACCCTAACCCTAACCCTAACCCTAACCCTAACCCTAACCCTAACCCTAACCCTAACCCTAACCCTAACCCTAACCCTAACCCTAACCCTAACCCTAACCCTAACCCTAACCCTAACCCTAACCCTAACCCTAACCCTAACCCTAACCCTAACCCTAACCCTAACCCTAACCCTAACCCTAACCCTAACCCTAACCCTAACCCTAACCCTAACCCTAACCCTAACCCTAACCCTAACCCTAACCCTAACCCTAACCCTAACCCTAACCCTAACCCTAACCCTAACCCTAACCCTAACCCTAACCCTAACCCTAACCCTAACCCTAACCCTAACCCTAACCCTAACCCTAACCCTAACCCTAACCCTAACCCTAACCCTAACCCTAACCCTAACCCTAACCCTAACCCTAACCCTAACCCTAACCCTAACCCTAACCCTAACCCTAACCCTAACCCTAACCCTAACCCTAACCCTAACCCTAACCCTAACCCTAACCCTAACCCTAACCCTAACCCTAACCCTAACCCTAACCCTAACCCTAACCCTAACCCTAACCCTAACCCTAACCCTAACCCTAACCCTAACCCTAACCCTAACCCTAACCCTAACCCTAACCCTAACCCTAACCCTAACCCTAACCCTAACCCTAACCCTAACCCTAACCCTAACCCTAACCCTAACCCTAACCCTAACCCTAACCCTAACCCTAACCCTAACCCTAACCCTAACCCTAACCCTAACCCTAACCCTAACCCTAACCCTAACCCTAACCCTAACCCTAACCCTAACCCTAACCCTAACCCTAACCCTAACCCTAACCCTAACCCTAACCCTAACCCTAACCCTAACCCTAACCCTAACCCTAACCCTAACCCTAACCCTAACCCTAACCCTAACCCTAACCCTAACCCTAACCCTAACCCTAACCCTAACCCTAACCCTAACCCTAACCCTAACCCTAACCCTAACCCTAACCCTAACCCTAACCCTAACCCTAACCCTAACCCTAACCCTAACCCTAACCCTAACCCTAACCCTAACCCTAACCCTAACCCTAACCCTAACCCTAACCCTAACCCTAACCCTAACCCTAACCCTAACCCTAACCCTAACCCTAACCCTAACCCTAACCCTAACCCTAACCCTAACCCTAACCCTAACCCTAACCCTAACCCTAACCCTAACCCTAACCCTAACCCTAACCCTAACCCTAACCCTAACCCTAACCCTAACCCTAACCCTAACCCTAACCCTAACCCTAACCCTAACCCTAACCCTAACCCTAACCCTAACCCTAACCCTAACCCTAACCCTAACCCTAACCCTAACCCTAACCCTAACCCTAACCCTAACCCTAACCCTAACCCTAACCCTAACCCTAACCCTAACCCTAACCCTAACCCTAACCCTAACCCTAACCCTAACCCTAACCCTAACCCTAACCCTAACCCTAACCCTAACCCTAACCCTAACCCTAACCCTAACCCTAACCCTAACCCTAACCCTAACCCTAACCCTAACCCTAACCCTAACCCTAACCCTAACCCTAACCCTAACCCTAACCCTAACCCTAACCCTAACCCTAACCCTAACCCTAACCCTAACCCTAACCCTAACCCTAACCCTAACCCTAACCCTAACCCTAACCCTAACCCTAACCCTAACCCTAACCCTAACCCTAACCCTAACCCTAACCCTAACCCTAACCCTAACCCTAACCCTAACCCTAACCCTAACCCTAACCCTAACCCTAACCCTAACCCTAACCCTAACCCTAACCCTAACCCTAACCCTAACCCTAACCCTAACCCTAACCCTAACCCTAACCCTAACCCTAACCCTAACCCTAACCCTAACCCTAACCCTAACCCTAACCCTAACCCTAACCCTAACCCTAACCCTAACCCTAACCCTAACCCTAACCCTAACCCTAACCCTAACCCTAACCCTAACCCTAACCCTAACCCTAACCCTAACCCTAACCCTAACCCTAACCCTAACCCTAACCCTAACCCTAACCCTAACCCTAACCCTAACCCTAACCCTAACCCTAACCCTAACCCTAACCCTAACCCTAACCCTAACCCTAACCCTAACCCTAACCCTAACCCTAACCCTAACCCTAACCCTAACCCTAACCCTAACCCTAACCCTAACCCTAACCCTAACCCTAACCCTAACCCTAACCCTAACCCTAACCCTAACCCTAACCCTAACCCTAACCCTAACCCTAACCCTAACCCTAACCCTAACCCTAACCCTAACCCTAACCCTAACCCTAACCCTAACCCTAACCCTAACCCTAACCCTAACCCTAACCCTAACCCTAACCCTAACCCTAACCCTAACCCTAACCCTAACCCTAACCCTAACCCTAACCCTAACCCTAACCCTAACCCTAACCCTAACCCTAACCCTAACCCTAACCCTAACCCTAACCCTAACCCTAACCCTAACCCTAACCCTAACCCTAACCCTAACCCTAACCCTAACCCTAACCCTAACCCTAACCCTAACCCTAACCCTAACCCTAACCCTAACCCTAACCCTAACCCTAACCCTAACCCTAACCCTAACCCTAACCCTAACCCTAACCCTAACCCTAACCCTAACCCTAACCCTAACCCTAACCCTAACCCTAACCCTAACCCTAACCCTAACCCTAACCCTAACCCTAACCCTAACCCTAACCCTAACCCTAACCCTAACCCTAACCCTAACCCTAACCCTAACCCTAACCCTAACCCTAACCCTAACCCTAACCCTAACCCTAACCCTAACCCTAACCCTAACCCTAACCCTAACCCTAACCCTAACCCTAACCCTAACCCTAACCCTAACCCTAACCCTAACCCTAACCCTAACCCTAACCCTAACCCTAACCCTAACCCTAACCCTAACCCTAACCCTAACCCTAACCCTAACCCTAACCCTAACCCTAACCCTAACCCTAACCCTAACCCTAACCCTAACCCTAACCCTAACCCTAACCCTAACCCTAACCCTAACCCTAACCCTAACCCTAACCCTAACCCTAACCCTAACCCTAACCCTAACCCTAACCCTAACCCTAACCCTAACCCTAACCCTAACCCTAACCCTAACCCTAACCCTAACCCTAACCCTAACCCTAACCCTAACCCTAACCCTAACCCTAACCCTAACCCTAACCCTAACCCTAACCCTAACCCTAACCCTAACCCTAACCCTAACCCTAACCCTAACCCTAACCCTAACCCTAACCCTAACCCTAACCCTAACCCTAACCCTAACCCTAACCCTAACCCTAACCCTAACCCTAACCCTAACCCTAACCCTAACCCTAACCCTAACCCTAACCCTAACCCTAACCCTAACCCTAACCCTAACCCTAACCCTAACCCTAACCCTAACCCTAACCCTAACCCTAACCCTAACCCTAACCCTAACCCTAACCCTAACCCTAACCCTAACCCTAACCCTAACCCTAACCCTAACCCTAACCCTAACCCTAACCCTAACCCTAACCCTAACCCTAACCCTAACCCTAACCCTAACCCTAACCCTAACCCTAACCCTAACCCTAACCCTAACCCTAACCCTAACCCTAACCCTAACCCTAACCCTAACCCTAACCCTAACCCTAACCCTAACCCTAACCCTAACCCTAACCCTAACCCTAACCCTAACCCTAACCCTAACCCTAACCCTAACCCTAACCCTAACCCTAACCCTAACCCTAACCCTAACCCTAACCCTAACCCTAACCCTAACCCTAACCCTAACCCTAACCCTAACCCTAACCCTAACCCTAACCCTAACCCTAACCCTAACCCTAACCCTAACCCTAACCCTAACCCTAACCCTAACCCTAACCCTAACCCTAACCCTAACCCTAACCCTAACCCTAACCCTAACCCTAACCCTAACCCTAACCCTAACCCTAACCCTAACCCTAACCCTAACCCTAACCCTAACCCTAACCCTAACCCTAACCCTAACCCTAACCCTAACCCTAACCCTAACCCTAACCCTAACCCTAACCCTAACCCTAACCCTAACCCTAACCCTAACCCTAACCCTAACCCTAACCCTAACCCTAACCCTAACCCTAACCCTAACCCTAACCCTAACCCCTAACCCTAACCCTAACCCTAACCCTAACCCTAACCCTAACACTGTGGAGGAGTGAGGTCTAACCCTAACCCTAACCCGAACCCTAACCCTAACCGTAACCCCTAACCCTAACCCCTAACCCTAACCCCTAACCCCTAACCCTAACCCTAACCCTAAACCCCAACTCCAACCCAAACCCCAACTCCAACCCAAACCCCAACCCCAATCCTAACCCTAACCCTAACCCTGACCCTGGGGAGGAGGAGTGAGGAGGAGGTGAGGAGGAAGAACCCTAACCCTAACCCTAGTCCTCTAACCCCCATTTTCAATCCTAACTCTGGTCCCTAACTCTGACCCTCTGACCACTGATCCCCTGACCCTGACTCTCTAAACATAAACCCTGATCCTGACCTTGAGTGATCCTGCCCCTCCCCCTAAACTACCTACACCTTGTAGATACCTGTAGCTCTAAAGAGAAACTACCCTGACTGCCAGGAATCAGACTATAGCTACAGCTCTCAAGGTAAGCTATCATGGGTATTTACAGCTATGAAGAAAGGAATCTTCACTGTCAGTAATTTGGGCTGTCCATGAAGTTGTGTTCCAGTGGCAGATCCCCACAGAGAACCATTACAACTGGATTCCTTCCACTATACTAAGAGTTTCGCAGAAGGGATGTCTATTGCTGCTCTGCTCCACTCCCCTAAGGGAGTTTCCCAGCAGAGGTGCCCATGGCTTCTCTGCTCCACTAGGGAGTTTCCCAGCAGAGATGTTTCTGCTCTGGCTCCAGTGAAAAGTTGTTACTTCTGTTCTGCTCCCCTACGGGAGTTTCCCAGTAGAGTTGCCCATTGCTTCTCTGCTCCACTCCACTAGGGAGTTTCTGATCTGCTTAGGCAAAAGAAGATCTTCACCCAAAAGTCATTCAAGATACATTTATCAAGATACATTTATCTGGGAGGGAGGAATCCAGGAAAGTGCTGCCAGGATGGAAAATGGCAGCTGCCAACTGAACAACCACAGGGTTTTCCTAGGTCTTCTTAGGGGTGGGGTTTTTCAAGGGTGATTTTCAGAGTGGGAATTGGTCAGATTTCAATCCCTGAGCTTGAACAAGCTCAGAGACTGACTGGATATCATGCTCAACAATTGGTTGGTTTCAAGCCCAGGGATTGGTTGGCTTTGTGGTCAAGGGTAGAATGCGTTTCTTTGGCTCTGGTGTCAGGGCCAAAGTATGTTTCTTCCACTAGCCCCTTTTAACATTTTGGGTCTGGTTTCACTGTCAGGGTGTTTCTATGACTCTGGACAAAGTGTATGTCTTTCACTGGTTCTGGTTTCAGGGTCAGGGTGTGTTTCTTTGGCTTGCCCTTTTATACTACATATAGGGCATCATAAATTCATAAATTCTTTTTTCATGAGTTAGCTGGTGCAAACAATATAAAAATGGACATCATAATGCTTGAACAGATTGTTGACACTGTCAATTTTTTTCTACAGAATGAATACATTTGTGTAACTGATTATAAGTGTGTTGGCTAAAGGGCTTATCAATACTTTATAATGAGTTCTCAGTATATTTTTGAGGTAGTCAAAGATTGTTGTAATATGCAAAGGCTTTAACACCTTGATTGTACACAAAAAGTTTTACTCCTGTATAAAGTGTAAAACTTTAGCACACCGACTACATTTATAGGCTTTCTCTGTAGTATGACTTTTTCTCATGATTTTGAAGATTACTGATAAATTCAAAGGCTTCACCACACTGATTACATCCATAGAGTTTCTCTCCAGTATGTGTTCTTTTATGCACTTGAAGAGTACTGTGGTATGCAAAAGCTTTACCACATTAATTACATTCATAGGGTTTCTCTCCAGTATGTGTTCTTTTATGCTTTTGAAGATAACTGTTACAGGTAAAGACTTTACCACATTGATTACATTCATAGGGTTTCTCTCCAGTATGTGTTCTTTCATGCCTTTGAAGATGACTGTGTTGTGCAAAGGCTTTACCACACTGATTACATTCATAGGGTTTCTCTCCAGTATGTGTTCTTTCATGCCTTTGAAGATGACTGTCATACTCAAAGGCTTTAACACATTGAGTATATACAGGTTTCTCTCCAGTTGGACCTCTTTCATGCCTGCAAGTATAATGGCACATGTAAAAGCATTACCACATTCAATACACTGTTGAATCTTTATAACTGTATGAATTAATTTTACAATTTGGTGCAATTGTAAAGAGGAATTAGATTAAGGTTTTATCACTGTCTTTATACTCATGTTGTTCCCCTTCACTAAGGGTTATTTTGCATATTTGAAAATACCTGTGATGGTCAGAACCTTTATTACATGGTTCACATTTACAGAATCTTTTTTATATGAGTTTTTTTTTTTTACATATTTGAAGAGAACCTGAAAAATTCAGAGCTTTACTATCCTATTGCATTCATAAATTTTCCTATGCTAGAGTCATACTGAATTTGGTAAGTGAACTAGGACAAACAGAAGTATTTACACAGTCCTAGTAATCATAGGGATTTCTTCAGTGTGAGTTTGTTGATGTATTAGCAATGAAACTAGAAAACCAATTACTTGTATACTTGAATCAAATTCAATGAGTACACTCAATGTGGGGACTGCTACATATCTTCTAATTGTTCTGAAAGGTATGTTATGTCTTTCTATATCCCTATGCTCATATGGCATGTATCCAGAGTGACATATGATATACCTAGTAAAGGAAGAATAATGAATAAAAGGTTTCCATACTGAATTCACACAGTTTGACTTTCTGTCCTCATAGACTGCTGATACAGGGATTCAGTTTTCTCTACAACAACTGCTCCTTGACTCTTGACTCTTGACTGCCCCCTCACTAAACTTCACTAGCACAATCACAAGTAAATGAGTCACACTAGCTTTACTATGGACTATATTTGTGTATTAGAAAGTTTTGGAGACATCACCTCAACCTGAATACCTTTTGTAATATGAGTGATATGAAATAAATGGGCCGACAGTTCTATAGCATAGCTCTTATGGTGCTATGATTCAAATGGTGATATCTGTTAAGGCATTGTTTCCTTGATTTCTTTTTTAAAAGAATACCATGCAAATGCAATTCATCTACCTGAAACAGATATATTGTTTTGTGTGAATTTAGTAATCATCAATGTCCAGAGGTCCTAGTCCAGTCCAATGGGGGCTCCACAGCCACCAGTCCACAGTTCATTGGGTTTCCACTAGTGTGATCCGTTATCTCTGCACATCCTCCCATCATGATCTCGACATCCCTCTCCTGCAGCATCTCTCCTCTCTCTCATCAATTAGATTCCCGGAACTCAGCCTGATGCCTGGCCGTGGATCTCTGTATCTGCCTCCATCTGTCACTGGACAAAGGCTCTATGATGACAGCTAGCTTATTTGCTAGGCTGGTCACCAGAGTAGGCCAGTCCAGGCACCCTCTGGACCACTGCCAGCAAACCAAGGTGGGGTCAACCTTATGGATTCCTGAGAGCCTCCCCAGCACCCTGCCTCTTCCTATTCCCATGATGTCCTCATCTATCATGGTATCTTCCTCCCTGCCCCTCCCACTCTGTCCCTGTTCCAGCTTGACCCTCCCATTTCCCTGTGTTCTCATCCCCCACTCCTTGCCCTCTGCCACCCCCAACACCCAGTCCACTCATGTAGATCTCATCCACTTCTCCTTCATAGGGTCATCCATGTGTCCGTTCTAGGGTCTTTTCCTGTTAGCTAGCCTCTCTGGAGTTGTGGGTTGCAGTCTGGCCATCCCTTCCTTCCCATTTAGTATCCACTTATTTTTTTAAACTTTTTCCCCAAAGGTTTATTTATTTATTATGTATACAATATTCTGTCTGCATGTGTTCTTGCAGGTCAGAAGATGGCACCAGATCTCATTATAGATGGTTGTGAGCTATCATGTGGTTGCTGGGAATTAAACTCATTCCTCTGGAAGAGTAGTCAGTGCTCTTAACACTGAGCCATCTCTCCAGCCCCTTTGTATCCACTTATGAGTGAGTACATACTATGTTTTTGATCTTAGCCATTCTGACAGGTGTAATATGGTATCTCAGAGTTGTTTTGATTTGCATTTCCCTAATGACTAAGGATGTTGAACAATTCCTTAAATGTCTTTTGGCCATTTGAGAGTCTTCTCTGTTTAGTTCTGTTTATTTCTGTAGCCCATTTTTTGATTTGATTGTTTGGTATTTTGCTGTCTAGTTTCTTGAATGCTTTATATGTTTTGGAGATCAGTTAGAGTTAGGGTTCCTCAGTTTTCTGTCAGATGGGGGTGGTGGTGAAGATATTTTTCCATTCTGTAAGCTGTCATTTTGTCTTATTTACTGTGTCCTTTGCCTTATTTACTGTGTCCTTTGCCTTCTCAGTCCCAGGAGGTCCCATTTATTAATAGTTGTTCTCAGTGTCTGTGCTACTGGTGTTATGTTCAGGAAGTGGTCTCCTGTGCCAATGCAGTCTAGACTATTTCTGGCTTTTGTTTTGTTTTTCAAGACAAGGTTTCTCTGTGTAGTTTTGGTGCCTGTCCTGGATCTCACTCTGTAGGCCAGGCTGTCCTTGAACTCATAGAGATCAGCCTGTCTTTGCCTCCCAAATGCTGTGATTAAAGTTGAGCACCACACCCGCCCAGCCAAGGCTGCTTTCTACTTTCTCCTCTATCAGGTTTACTGTTGAGGTTTTTGATCCACTTGGATTTGAGTTTTGTGCATGGCAATAGATATGGATCTATTTGCAATCTTCTACATGCTGGCATCCAGTTATGCCAGCACCATTTGTTGAAGATGCTTTCTTTTTATCATTGTACAGTTTGGGCTTCTTTGTCAAAAACAGGTGTTCATAGGTATGTGGATTAATGTCAGCATCTTTGATTTGATTCTGTTGGTCCACATGTCAGTTTTTATGCCAGTACCAGGCTAATTTTATTACTATAGCAGAGCTTGAAGTCAGGCATGGTGATGCCTCCAGAGGTTGCTTTATTGTAAATAATTGTTTTAGCTATCCTAGGTTTTCTGTTTTTCTATATGAAGTTGAGTATTGTTCTTTCAAGGTCTGTGAACAATTTTGTTGGTGAATTGAATCTGTACATTGCTTTTGGTAAGATTGTCATTTTTATTATGTTGGTTCTACCTATCAATGAGCATGGGAGATCTTTCCATTTTCTGAGATCTTCTTCAATTTCTTTCTTCAGAGACTTAAATTTCTTGTCATACAGGTCTTTCATTTGTTTGGTTAGAGTTACCCCAAGGCATTTTCTATTATTTGTGGCTATTATAAAGGGTGATGTTTCTCTGATTTCTTTCTCAGCCCATTTATCATTTGTATATAGGAGGGCTACTAATTTTTTTGACTTAATCTTGTATCCTGCCACATTACTGAAGGTGTTTATCAGCTGTAGGAGTTCCCTGGTAGAATTTTTGGGGTCAATTATGTATACTATCATATCATTTGCAAATAGTAAAAGTTTGATTTCTTCCTTTCTAATTTGTATCCCCTTGATCTTTTTTGTTGTTGTTGTTTTATTGCTCTAGCTAGGACTTCAAGTACTATATTGAATAAATATGAGGAGAGTGGATAGCCTTGTCTTGTTCCTGATTTTAGTGGAATTACTTTGAGTTTCTTTCCCTTTAATTTGATGTTGGCTGTTGGCTTGCTGTAAATTGCCTTTATTATGTTTAGGTATATTCCTTGTATTCCTGATTTCTTCAAGACCTTTGCCATGGATTTTGTCAAAGGCTTTTTCAGCATCTAATGAGATGATCTTTTTTTTTTCTTTCAGTTTTTTTTTTATAGGATGGATTACATTGGCAGATTTTTGTATGTTGAACCATCCCTACATCTCTGGGATGAAGCTTACTTTTTAATGCATTCTTGGATTCAGTTTGCCAGTATTTTATCAAGTATTTTTGCATCAATATTCAAGAGGAAGATTGGTCTGTAATTCTCTTTCTTTGTTGCATCTTTGTGTGGTTTGGGTATCAGGGTAACTGTAGCCTCATAGAAAGATGTTTGGCAATTTTCCCTCTGTTTCTATTGTGTGGGACAATTTGAGAAGCATTGGTATTAGCTCTTTGAAATTCTGGTAGAATTCTGCACTGAAACCATCTGGTCCTGGACTTTTTTTTTGGTTGGGAAACTTTTAATGATTGCTTCTATTTCCATGGGAGTTACAGGTCTATTTAAATTGTTTATCTGGTCTTGATTTAATTTGGTATGTGGTATCTATCCAGAAAATTGTTCATTTCTTTTAGATTTTCCAATTTTGTGGAGTACAGGTTTTTGAAGTATGACCTGATAATTCTCTGGATTTTTCTGGTGTCTATTGTTATGTCTCCCTTTTTAGTTCTGATTTTTAGTTCTGATATTCTCTCTCTTCTCTTTTGTTAGTTTTGGTAAGTGCTATTCTATCTTGTTGATTTTCTCAAAGAACCAACTCTTTGCTTCATTGACTCTGTACTATTCTCTTTGTTTCTATTTTATTGATTTCAGCCCTCAATTTGACTATTTCCTGGCATCTACTACTCCTGGGTGAGTTTGCTTCTTTTTGTTCTAGAGATTTCAAGTGTACTGTTAAATCGCTAGTGTGAGGTTTTTCCAACTTCTTTATCTATACATTTAGATCTATGAACTTTCCTCTTAGTACTGCTTTCATAGTGTCCCATAAGTTTGGGTATGTTGTACTTTCATTTTCATTGAATTCTAGGAAATCTTTATTTTCTTTCTTGATCCAGTGATGATTCAGTTGAGAATTATTCTGTTTCTATGAGTTTTTAGGCTTTCTGTAATTTGTGTTGTTGTTGAATTCTAACTTTAAGCCATAGATGTCTGATAAAATACAGGAGATTATTCCAATTTTTTGTATCTGTTGAGATTTGCTTTGTGACCAGATATGTGGTCAATTTTAGAGAAGGTTCCATGGGGTGCTGAGAAGAAGGTATATTATTTTGTGTTTGGGTAGAATGTTCTATAGATGTCTATTAAGTCCATTTGAGTCATAACATCTGTTAGATCTCTTATTTCTCTCTTAAGTTTCTGTCTGGCAGACCTGTCCAATGGTGAGAGTGGGGTGTTGAAGTCTCCCACTATTAGTGTGTGTGGTTTGATGTACAATTTAAGCTTTAGTAATGTTTCTTTTACATATGTGGGTGCCCTTGTATTTGGGGCATAAATGTTCAGAATTTGAGACTTCATCTTGATGGATTTTTTTCCTATGATAAATATGTAATTTCTTTCTCAATCTCTTTTGATTAATTTTAACTTGAAGTCTATTTTGTTAGATATTAGGATAGCTACATCAGCTTGCTTCTTAAGTTCATTTAATTAGAAAGACTTTTCCCAACCCTTTGCTCTGAGGTAATATCTGTGCTTGAAATTGAGGTGTATTTCTTGTATGTAGCAGGATGGATCCTGTTTTCATATCCATTCTGTTACCTTGTGTCTTTTTATAGGCAAATTGAATACAATGATATTGGGGATATTAATGACCAGTGATTGTTAATTCCTGTTATTTTTTGGTGTGTGTGTGTGTGTGTGTGTGTGTGTGTGTGTGTGTGTGTGTGTGTTTCCTTCCTTTGGGATTTGTTGGTGTGGGATTATCTATTGCCTGTGTTTTCATGGGTGCATCTAACTTCCTTAGGTTGGATTTTTCTTCTAGTGCTTTCTGTAGGGCTGGATTTGTGGATAGGTATTGTTTAAATCTTGTTTTGTCATGGAATATCTTGTTTACTCTATCTATGGTGATTGAAACTTTTGCTGGGTATAATAACCTGGGCTGGCATCCATGGTCTCCTAGTGTCTGCATAATATCTGTCCAGGACCTTCTGGCTTTCAGAGTCTTCATTGAGAATTCTAGTGTTATTTTGATGGGTCTGCCATTGTAAGTTACTTAGCTATTTTCCTTTGCAGCTTTTAATGTTTTTTCTTTATTCTATATGTTTAGTGGTTTGATTATTGTGTGGTGAGGGGACTTTTTTTGGATCCAGTCTATTTGGTGTTTTGTAAGCTTCTTGTATCTTCATAGGCATTTCCTTCTTTAGGTTGGGAAAGTTTTCTTCTATGATTCTGTTGAATATATTCTCTGTGCCTTTGAGCTAGTATTTGTCTCCTTCTATTCTTGTTATTCTTAGGTTTGGTCTTTTCATGGTGTCCCAGATTTCCTGGACATTTTGTGTTATGATTTTGTTGGCTTTAATGTTTTTTTTTTTTTTTTACCGATAAATGTATTTCCTCTATCATATCTTAAATGCCAAAGATTCTCTCTTCCATCTCTTGCATTTTACTGGTTATGCTTGCATCTGTAGTTCCTGTTCATTTATTCAGATTTTCCATTTTCCTTACTTTGTGTCTTCATTATTACCTCTATTCCAATTTTCAAGTCTTGAACTGTTTCCTTCACCTGTTTGATTGCTTTTTGTTGTTTTCTTGGCTTTCTTTATGGGATTTATTGATTTCTTCCATTTTTTTATTTTTCTTTTCCTCTATTTCTTTAAGGGAATTTTTCATTTCTTCAAATGCCTCTATCATCTTCATAAAGTCACTTTTAAGGTAATTTTCTTCTGTTTTTTCTATTTTGGGATGTCCAGGTCTTGCTGTAGTAGAACCACTAGGTTCTGGAGATGACATATTACTCTTTATATTGTTGAATGTATTCTTGCATTGGCACCTACTCATCTCTTCCTCCAATTGGTGCAAACAGTGCAGTGTTTGTGTCTCAGGAAGCTGCTAGTGTCTTGGGGGGATGGGTGGCTTTGGGGGACATAGTGGGACTTGTAGATTGCAGGGTCTAATGGGGGGTGGTAGTCAGGTCTGTTGATAGGAGTCTTGCCTACTGGCCTGCAACTGGGGCTGCAGTGGGTGGGGGTATGGGGGCATAGGTTGTACCCTTGGTCCTAAGGCCTAGATGCTAGGGTAAAAGTCTAGGAGAACAGCGACTCACCTCTTGGTCCAATCAGAGCTGGCAGAGTCTGTGTCCAAACATGGTGTCTTAATTAGGGTTTCTGTTGTGATGAAACACCATGACCAAAAAAGCAAGATGGGGAGAAAAGTGTTTACTTGGTTTACACTTCCATATTGCTGTTAACTGTTAAAGGATGTCAGAACAGGAACTCAACCAGGGCAGAATCTTAGAGGCAGGAGCTGATGCAAATGTAATGGAGGAGTGTTGCTTATTGGCTTACTTCACATGGCTTGCTCAGCTTCCCTTCTTATAGAACCCAGGACCACCAGCTCAGCAATGGCACCACTCTCTCAATGGACTGTGCCCTCCCCCACTGATAAATAATTGAGAAAATGTCTCACTGCTGGATCTCATGGAGGCATTTCCTCTCCTAGGGCTCTCTGCTCTCTGATGTCTCTAGCTTGGTGTCAAGTAGACATACAAAACCAGCCCATTACAAAGTACAAGTTCCAAGAAGATTAGGCAGAAACCATCAATCATATCAAGGCTGGATAAGGTAAGCCAATGTAACCATGATTGTTGTTTTAGTATCTGTGAGCCCCTTGCAGTCCTGCTTAGTTGATTTTGTGGACTGTGTTCTCCTGTGTCCTTCTTTTAGTTAAGAAGATTTTTGACTATGAATTTTTTTGAAAATATTTTCTGGGCCTTGGAGTTGAGATTTTTCTTATATTCCTATTATTCTTAGATTTGGTCTTTTCATAGTGTTCCAGATTTCCTGGATGTTATGTTTCAGGAAATTTTTAGATTTAACATTTTCTTTGATTGCTATATCCATTTCTTCTATCATACCTTCAAAGCCTGAAGTTCTCTGTTCCATGTCTTGTATTTTTTTGGTGAAATTTGTCTCTGTAGTTCCTTTTTGATTACCTAGATTTTCATTTCCAGAATTCCCTCAGTTTGCATTTTTTAATTGCTTCTATTTCTATTTTTAGGTCTTGAACACATTCATTCAGTTCTGCCAACTCTTTGTTTGTTTCTGGTTTTGTTTAATGGATTTATTAGTTTTCTCCAATATTTCATTTTTCCTTTCCCTGTTTTCTTTAAGTGATTCATTCACTTCCTCTTTAAGGACTTCTATAATCTTTATAAAGTTGGACTTAACTTAATTTGCTTCTGGGACAACCACTTCCTGAATATAACACCAGTAGCACAGACACTGAGAGCGACAATTAATAAATGGGACTTCCTGAAACTGAGAAGCTCTTGTAGAGCAAAGGACATGGTCAATAAGACCAAACGACAAAATGACAGCTTACAGAATGGAAAAATATCTTCACCCCCCCCCATCTGACAGAAAACTGATCTCCAAAACATATAAAGCATTCAAGAAACTAGACAGCAAAATACCAAACAATCAAATCAAAAAATGGGCTACAGAAATAAACAGAATTCTTAACAGAAGACTCTCAAATGGCCAAAAGACATTTAAGGAATTGCTCAACATCCTTAGTCATCAGGGAAATGCAAATCAAATCAACTCTGAGATACCATGTCACACCTGTCAGAATGGCTAAGATCAAAAACACTGATGACAGCTTATGTTGGAGAGGATGTAGGGCAAAGGGAACACTCCTCCACTGTTGGTGGGAGTGCAAACTTGTACAACTGCTTCAGAAATCAATATGGCAGTTTCTCAGAAAATTGGGAATCAATCTACCTAAAGACCCAAGGATACCACTCTTGGACATATACCCAAGGAATGCTCAATCATACCACAAGGACACTTGCTCAACTATAGTATATATGTATATGTATATACAAAAATCCATAACAATATAAAATATTTAATACTAATAGTTTTTTGTTTAAAAGTAGATTTAATAAATCTACCCTTTTATCCTATCATTTTTATATCTCCCCCTTTTCTTTTCAGAACAATATACCTGAATCAAATAACCTTTGTTTAGGTTGTTTTTTTTAACATTACCAATAACAACTTGTAATCAACTCCCCTAAATGATGACAAATATCATAGCCTACTGAATAACCAAAACCCACCCACCCCACTGCTGGGGAATATGGGCATTGTGCTTTTTAAATTATTTTTTGTTGTCTGTGGTTGACACCAGCTATAGGGGACCCTGAAAAATATTGGGATAATTATCAAGTTATGGGAGAGCTAGCTGTATTATTTGTTGTCTAGTCTTTGTGTAATGGGAAAGTATAGGGCTTATCTCAAGTTCTGGCTAGAGTAGTGTATGAGGCTGGACCATATTAGCTAATCATCTTGATAATGTCCAGAATAGTTTGTAGTCCAAAGCTGAGTTTGGTTGGTGTTAGTCAGTTTATGGCATTACCACAATCTAGGTAGAATTATTATTGTGGGGCCCCATCCTCCTTTTAGAGATTTTAAAGGTCATTGTTAAGAATGATAACAGTTTACAGTAGAAAACTTAAGGATTTTAAGTGCCATATGTAGTAAATCTTGAAGAAGTTAAAGGAAAATAATTTATTATGTACATCCAGAGTATAAAAACTTAATTTTTAGTTACCTGATAGAGACTTAAACCTAAAATCATGAAAAGGAAGCTAGAAGAATTCTTTTTTTTTAGAACTAATTAGTACTCTATATGACCATTATTATCATGACAGAAAATTTAATATATATGAATTTTATAAATTTTGAGATAATATATATCTTAAGAAAAGTTGTAAAGAGTTAAAATAAAACCAAAGTATTATGAGATTGGTGGCAATAGAATAGTCTAATAATTTTGGTTTTTCTTCTGTTCCATATCAGGTGGCTTTTTTAACATGAGACAGAGATTTGGGATTTTTATTTTAACAAGCTGTTTGAGTTTAGAGAAGGGGAGAACCACATTCCAACTCTTAAGCCAGCTTTTAAGTTCAATTTTTTTAATTGAACTGGGACTGTAAAAAGATCATTTGTCTTATATGTCTGTAGAGAACAGCAGAAACAAACATTTGGGAAGATTTCTGAAATTTTATCATGTTGGAAATGTGATATATCAATGGGCCAATTTACTCTTTTTTGGGGAGGCATTTTTGGATGATTTGTTATGTTTTTTTTAGATGTCTCATTTGTCCAGTGGTCTTTAGATTCCTTAGTTGGGTGTCTTTATTTTTTATTGTAAAGACAAAATAAAACCCTGTCCCAACCCTACCTTTGGGGAATTTCGTATTTGGCAAGGTATATTTGATTAAATGAAAAATTTTTGTTAGTCTTATCAGTTAGTTTAGATTGAATGGTCACACTGTTTGATGAACTATGGTCTCTTAATCAATTTTTGTTTGAATCTAATCTTTATCAATTTTGTTGATATCTATAGTTTTTTTCACCTCTGTGGAAACAAAAGCAAAACCTCTTCCCCAACATAACACATATCCTGGTTTTTATTCTGAGGTCAACATATCTTTAAAGTATATGGGTTGATTTAATTTAGCAGTTTTTTAAAATTATCTAATGTCTCTGTAGCTGTCATTTTCTTTTCATTAGCATTTAAAAAAGTTAAAGTTAATAAACCATTGTGTAATCTATCTTTGGGGGTCTTAATTACCACTTTCTATTTATTAAGTGTATCTTTTAAGGTACTGGATGAAACATTAATCTAATTAATCTTTATTAATAAAAAATTAGGAGTCAGATATTGGGATAAGAACCTGAATGATCAGAGAAGCAGAGAAGTAGCCACCAGTGACTCCTACCTCTTTCATTCCTGTATCCAAAAATGGACAAGATCCTCTCTCAGCCCCACCTTACTACTTCCTGTCTTCTATTTGTCCATAGTCCTTCAAACCTATCATATTTTTGGTTAGCTAATGGATAGCTCTCTTCTCTGACTCCAGACAAGCTTTATTATCAAAATATGATCAAAATATCACACAACATCCTGTAACTTCTCATATATCTCACTCTTCTGCTACTTTCATTCCCCATGTACAGCTCTCCATGGCAGATGCCTCATAGCTGGCTTCTTCTATTCCTCTGATCTTTAAGTTTTCACCCCAATATCTGGTTCTGGGATTTTTTTTTATTAATAAGACCATTTAGCAATTCATGTTACAACCTAGTATTGTTTTTCTCAACAAAACAGAGACTTTTCATTTCTTTCTACTTGTTTCTTTTTCACTGTAGGCCTGAATGAGTCAACAGTAATAACCATCTAACAGAAACAATATGTTGTCTAAGAAATCATCCCATTACTTTTTAATTCTGCCTTAATTACTTTCTTGGGGCATGGAGAGAATAAGAAAGATATGGGGTCTAGATATCACATAAATGAACTCGCTAAATTTTTCATGAAGTCTTCAAAGCACTTGTGCTTACTTACCAGGCCATAATCACCTGATAGCGCCACAAGGAATGAAGCCAGGCTTGGGCTGGAGGGGCCACAGCAAGAGGAGACAGTGACTGTTTCATTGCCAGCAATCAGACTTTTATGTCTTTATTAGACACAGAAGACAATGGCAGTTTCCAGGATCAATACAGTTGTAGTTGCCAGGGTACAATGAAGTTTGCAAGCTATATGGGCTATACAAGGTTAATATCAAGACCAATTGTTCCATTAAGCTTCCATACTTCCTTGATTACTAAGGAATTAAACAGAGAAATGCAGAGCACCTAAATGCTTCACTGCCTGAGGGAGTGCATCAGTCTCTCAGGAACTGAAAGTCACATTGTGCCCCAGGAGCCATGAACTTTAACCTGAAAAGCCTATGGTAAACACATGTCTCTCAGTGTGGGTAGGCCAGGCCAACTCTATGGTTTCTGCAGAGCCTTTTGCTCAGTAAAATCCCATGATCTTGACCTCTACTGTCTGCTATTATTCTCAACATTCCTATCTTTCAGGTCTTACAAGAATAGCTGATTAAGCTCTGTGTCCAACTTTCTATGGCTTTTTTTTCTATGGCATCTAAAGTCCTGATAGTTTCACCATTCTTCCAAAAGTCAACATTCCTAGGTCCTTTGCAGTAGCAAAATCACTTTAGAGGTACCATTTTTTTTTGTTTCAACTTTCTTCTCTGTTGCTGTGATTAAATTATCTAACCAAAAGCAACTCAGGTAGTGAACCAGTTTATTTGGTTGATACCCCTAGGTCACAGTTCCTCCCTGTGGGAGATTAGGATAGAGCCTCAAGCTAATAACTGAGGACAAAACACATGGAACCATTGTTTCCTGGCTTTCTCTCTTGCTTTGTTACAGTCTTGTCCTCAGTTAGCTCTCTTTTCCAGCCCAGGCCCACTTGCTCAGAGATATTGCCAACTCAGTAGAAAAGCCTTCCCACATCAATCAAAATCAACACAATCTCAGACACAGTAACCAGATATTCTGATCTAGGCACACCTTCAATTGATGTTCCCTCAGATGACTCTAGGCTATATCATGCTGACAGCTGGGGCTAATTAGGAAAAAATAGACAATAATATATGAGAAGGTTTTAAAGATCCAAAACCAAAGATTTAATCATATGAATCACTTAAGTAGTAAAAATACAAACATGAAGATAGTACCAACAAGAAAACACAGATATGCCAGGAAATGTGAAGCATCTAAGATCAAGAAGAGAAAACTAAAACTGTTTCTCCACAGAAACTTCCCAAACAAAAACTCAAGGAGCTCATAACATAAGAAATTTTCTGAATACAAAATTGGTGAAGATCCATCATTTTCCAGAAAATAAACAATATAATTAGATTACAATTAATAAAATCAACAACATAGATGGCACCACTGACAAAACAAGACACAAAGACAGATAGACACATATATATTATGGTCCTGCAAACAAGAACTACAAGATTCTAATCAAAGTCAAACTCCAAGAAATCACTGACTAGCACTCATCCTGTATACTCTGGTTCTCTCCTTTACCAATAAAAAAATGGGTTGGGTGAGGAGGGTTGTTCCACCAAAATTGGAGAGATTTACTTGAAGCCTTCTGATGTTTTAACTTTGTAGAAAATAGTTTTGACTACTAAAAAACATTCTCATGATAAAGAAAAGGATGTCTGTTAGGAATACTTAGATACTATTTTGTTTCCCATAATTGATCATTGCCTGTAAGTCTGCATCAGAGTGAGGAAATAAAAACTTTTTAAAACAAAATGCAAGATGACAGATTTTTAAATAGTCAGTGTACACCTAAAGTAACTTGTTTTCCTCTAATTGCTTTATAAGTCACAAGCACTTTTGAAAACAGGTTTATTGCTATTTTTGGCATATGTTTGTGCATAAGAGAGAATTTCTTCCATATGCATACAGGTGACATACAAAAAAAGAGGATGTCAGATCCCCTGGATCTGGAATGGTAGAAAGTTATGAGCCTCCCAACTTGAGTGTAGGTATCTGAACTCAGGTCATCCCCAAAAAGAATATTTGCTGAGCTGTGTGCCAAAACCCATAAAACCTTTTATCCAATAAACCAAAAGTCTTTCACAAATTAATATTAACAAGAACAACAAAACCTAAATAAATAAATAAATAAGTAAAGAAGTGATCCTTGGGAACATGATGCATCAAAATTAAGATGTTGTGTATGGTAAATTTGCACCATTAAATGAATACAATCCAATGACAATGCCCAACAATTTATAGCAGAAAAGCTGACTACAAATCTGCTTTCACAGTGGAAACACTCAGAAGGTTCTATGGAATTATGAAAAAAAGGTACACAGATTGACATAATATAACTTCTATACTTACCACAAAAATACAACAATCAAGAATTTGTGCAATATTTGTGAAAGAATAAAGGTGAGGGAGAGAAAAAGCCAAGACAAAGGCAAAAAAAAATATAGTCAACTTTTAATCAAAAGACCAAAGGAAACTTAGCCGAGGAAAAGTATGATCTTGACCAACGTTACTCAGCTATCTATGATTCTATGTGTATAGCAATTAAATAAACACAAACTTTACAACTTTCACAAAATTAACTCAAAGTGACTCTTAAACTGTTGTTCTGACCCTACAGCTACTGATATTTCTTCCAAAGAGAGAAGCCCCATGACCTAGAGTTCTCTCTGCAAATGTACACAATAAACCATTCCTTGTATTTTAGAATGAAGACAGAAGGAATACTTCATGTGCTAATCTTTTTCCTGTGACTACATTGGATAGTCAATTACATGACTCAAATGGATAATTTTAAAACTCTGACGTGGTACAGTCATTTAATTTAAGAATTTTGAAGGTGTAATATAGAGGATAGCAAGGTCCTGGAGAGCAACAGACTGAAATCAAGGCTACCTGAGTCAAAATAAGAAAGCTTGTCTCAGAAACACCTTTTCTAAAAGGATGGAAATGCAGCTATTTTAGAATTAACATGCCTTCCCATTGAGAAATCACTTCACACACTTAGAAGATTAATAAAGAAAAATCTCTTTAATGATGGTATACATCCAACTCTGGCTAATGCTCAAAGAGGAGCCAGCTTAGACAGATTTTGCATTTCACATATGCTGTCATCCTTAAGTGTCTTCTAGGTTCATGCTCCAGGTTACCCTTTGAACAATTTAATTAGAGACAGGCAACTTGCCAGTCAGGACACTTAGGCAGATGGGAGAGTTACACAGCAAAGATATTCCCAGATTAATTTCTTAAGCATACCAAGGACCTGAAACAGCAGTGACAGGGTCCTAAGGTGAAGGTCATGGGGGATGAAAAACATAGGACAAGTAGAAGGTAGAAAAGATAAAAGCTGGGGTGGGAATGTCTTGCACAAGCTATATCCCATGCCATGTAAGCTTCTTAAGAAGAATAACTACCTTCAGGAGGAGGGGGAAGGGCGATGGAAGTAACTGGGAAACTTTTATGAAGTCAGCAAGAAGTATGATACAATGGGACAAACTCAGGAGGAGGCTAATCAAATAATGCTACACAAGGGGAACACAAGAGTATCTCAACATTGCTAAGCCCACAGTAGCCTTGGGACTGATAACCATAGCTCCATATGGTGAGAAGAGCTGGATTCTCAGAATTTGAAGAAACTCCTTCACAAAGGCCCTGGCCACAGACTATTACCAGCTCTCCCAAGCATATTACTGGTTTTAGAGAAGGAGTTCTGTTATTGTCAATACATCAGGTCTTTAGGAAAAGCCTAAATGAAAGCCTTGCTTGAGCAGGCAAGTCCTTAACAACTGTATTTTACTTTTCAAATAGTTGTCACCTGGTGTCATATTGCTCATCTAGCAGAACTATGCTTTTCTCAAGAAGAAAATTGGAACTTTATGGCATACCACTCCTTAAGATTGGTTGTGACCCTGTAATGCCCCCTTGAGCAGCTTGTTATAGGCCTGTTCTTTGATAGGGAGATGGGCCTAGTGGCTGTTTGTAAATCAGGGGTGGCTTCTTTGTTGTTGTTGTTGTTGTTGTTTTTGAGACAGGGTTTCTCTGTGTAGCTTTGGAGCCTGTCCTGGAACTCGCTCTGTAGCCCAGGCTGGCCTTGAACTCACAGAGATCTGCCTGCCTCTGCCTCTGCCTCCAGAGTACTGGGATTAAAGGTGAGTGCCACCACCGCCCAGCAGGGGTGGCTTCTTTGTAATGGTTTTGGGCCAAATGTCTGGACAATCCAGTGAACAAATGCATATCCTACCATCCTAATCTCTAATAGGCCTGGTTAGCATATACTTATCTTTTGGGTGTTCTCGGGGCAGTCCTCCCTCAGTTAAATTTTACTTTGTGAGACTTACTATCTCCTAAACATTAGTAAATCCTATATATCATTAATTCTACTCTTCTACCTCATAACTTAGTAGTGGAGTGTTACCCAACACATGAGACGCCTTTTACAACCTCCATAAAATTAACTACAAATGGATCTTACATGTAAAGGCTATATGCAAAGTGCTGAACATCTAGCAGAATCTGGAGAAACTAGGCCTCTCTGAGTTTGGCAACCTGCTTTCCATGGACACACCAAAAGCATGTTGAAATTGACTAGAAAGATGTTACTACACACAGCTCCCTGCTCCCAGTGTTCTGAGCAGATTCAGCCCACAGAGTAAAGTTATTCAGAGGCCTGCCATTGTCCAAGGAGTTGCAAAGACCACATGGGACTTCACAGGACAGAGAATCTGGCTTCAGGTTCCCACTCAGACTTGGGGAGCACCCACAACACTGGCTCCAACACCTCACTATCTGCTCCTCCCCATCTGGGGACAGCAGCTCCTTACCATGTTGTGGTTTCTGTGCTTATCCAAGTTCTCCACTCAGCTCCCTGCAGCAGCAATTGCAACATCCACACAAAATCACTGGCACCAGCACCTCTTCAAAACCAAGCCTGAAGCTTGGCACCCAGAAGAGCCCCACACCACTTCTGACCAGCAGGTCACCTGGAGGGCCTGATTGGCTAGTAAAGCCTGGGTGACATGAGCACCTCCCATAGGTTACAGTGTGCTTAGAGACACAGCACAGTGGTTCTTGGCCATGCCTTCCACCACAGACAAAGACCTTTTCTAGATCTGCAAAGACATTCATTTCAATAGCACTTACCCCTGGCTCTAATAGCAGACCTTACTATCTTCCTGCACTCCATAGGCACTTCCCCTTCTTCCTCCTGAACACAATGTGGCTAGCTTGCACAATGTGGGTGGAGTGATTCCCTATCACACAGGTGGAAGAGTACCAAGAATATTAACAATTAAAAGAGAGATTTAATGACACAAAAGGATATGTTTGTTCTATGGTTTCATGCTGAGGTCAGGTGAACTGAAAGTACTTTTTACCTGGTTGTCACAAGGACTTCAGACAACCAGGAAAGAAAAGCAGGAACCAGATCTCAAACAAGATAATAGGTGTTTCTCCCATCAGAAGGTTGGGTGATGGCTCCTTTGCTTTAGGAGTTTTATTCCTGAAATTCAGAGGAAACTTTTGGCAAATGACTAATAATAAGAAAAGTAGTCTTCATGGAAAGTTGAATACTTGGAGAATAATGGAGCTAGAAAGAATTTCTTTATGAGCACTATTGTTAGCCAGCACATCTTCTTCCATGGGCAGGTGAAAAACAAACAAACAAACATAGCTGCCTTATTCAAGATTCTTTCTCCATGATGTAGAAAGTAGATTCATTTGAATGCCTCATAAGCTGTGGTCCAGATAGTCCAATAATGGCTGCCTACCAATGGAAATTTGAAGAATACAGTAATTGTTCAGTCCATGAGGCTGGATGTCTCAGCTGGTCTTCAGTATACATCAAAATTCCAAAGAAGTCTCTAATACAAGCAAAGGAATGAATTTGGTAACCAGAACTAGGGCAAGCAAAAATAGAGAGCTCCCTTCTTCAATATCCTTTATATATGTCCACTGCTACCAGAAGATGTGATCCAGATCAAAAGTGGATCTTATTCTTTGTTTAATTGTGTTCTATTTGTTTGTTCATTTGGTTTTGGTTTTTTCTAGACATAATTTACATGTGTAGCCCTGGAACTCATTCTGTAGACCAACCTGACCTCAAACTCAGAAAATCTGACTGCCTCTGCCTCCTGAGTGCTGGGGTTAAAGTTATACACTGCCAACAAGCTGCTAAAAGTGTATCTCATCATCTCAAATAATCCAGATTAAAGATGTGTCTTTAATTTCAAAACCTTTAAGAAAAATCCCTCACAGTTGTACCAAACTCTTTGGGTTTTAGTTAATTACAGAGGTAATCAGTTTGACTACTAGGAATAGCCATCTCAACAGCAAGGCAGAAGAAATGAAAAAACCTGCAGGAGGCAAGGAGAGCATGGGAGTGTGATACCTCAGTAAAACCCCCACTCTATCCCCTACAGACAAAGAGAAGCTTAAACCCGGATTCCTAAGTGTAGATAAGAACTTAGACCCCTTTTCCCCAGGTGGCTGTATCTGCTACAGGGACTTTGGAAAACACCGAGTCAGGATATTCGACCAAAAGACTAAAAAAGGGAGGCGGGTTAAAATAAATTATATGGTCTGTGCCTTTAAGAACTAGCCTCACAAAGAAAGAGGAGCACTCCTTCCAACCTCCCTGCTGTGAGTGAGAGATTTGGAAGAGCTTCCCTGGAGGCTTGTAAACTTAGAAAACACCTTACTTTTGCATTCTGTACCTAAAGTCTCCAGTGGTGGCTTTAGGGATGTGATCAAGGCACAACAAGATCCTCACTCTATTGTCTCAAAAAAGGGGCCTTAGACAAAGATATCTCAATATAGATAGACCCAGGCCAGTTTCAAGTCCCCAGAAATGATGGTGCCAGCCCCAAGAACAAAGTCAGGATGTCTGATGGTAACCAATTAACCATGAGATGCCCCTCTCTGGAGATAACATGACCAGACCCCGGAGAGGAGTTGTAAAACTCCTGACAGGGCAAACAGATAAGCTAGAATAAGATGAAGTCCAGGCCCGGGAAAAACTGGACCAATCAAGGATGGACCCATACTAACCCCCTCCCCTCTAAGAAATTTTATGGGTTTTGCCTATAAAAACTAACTTCCCCCCAAAAGAGTAACTCTTCCCTGCCTCACTTGAGATGGCTTGAGATGAGTTCCCTGTCATGACTTGCAGCAGAAGTAAACCTTGCTTTTGCATTCTGGTATGCTCATCCTTGGTGGTCTCTCTGGGGGTTTACAATCTGGGCACAACAGGAGCTATTTCCAAAACAATGCTTTTCCTAAACAAAAGAAGCATGTGGATTTTACTTAGGGAGTCTGGACACATTCATGTAGAGTTCTGCCTGTTCCTAAGCATGCTTAGTTAACTAATCCATTTCTTAACCTGATCACAATGTTAAAGCAGAGACATTTAGGGACATTCTCACCTCAGAGTCATGTAGAAACATATATAAATTATAAAAATGATGGAAATGTGGAACCAAAATAAGACCAAAATGCTCTCACCCCAAAACTAAAGGCCTAAGACTGTTCCTTTTAGCTACAGGCCATAAGTTACTGGAACAGGCCAGAAGTTACTGAGACCAGTCAGTTCAGATTCCAGAAACCAGGAAGTGTAAAAGTACAGAGCCACAAGATAGTCATGAGGTAATGCCTGCCAGACTATGGAATGTCCTCTCCCTGGTTTCCAGGGTAACTGACCACAGAAATGCCCCCACCTGAGGGCAGCCAATGAGAAATGGTGGCGGGCAACCACTCCCTTAGAAGTAATTTCTAGAAGTCCCTAGAAGCGAGCCAATCAGAATTGTACCTGTACTAGCACCCCTAAATGATGTAACCTTGTGACTTTCCCCTTTAAAAACTGAGCTTGCAGACAGGTGGGCGCTTCCTCCAGCCTCCACTGCGTTGGATGCATTGGACGAAGTCCCTGCCTAGGCTTGTATTGCTTTTGAATATCCAGAATTAAACCTTGCTTTTGCATTCCGGCATGCTCGTCTTTGGTGGTCTCTCTGGGGGTCACGATCTGGGCACAACAGAAATAAATGCCTCTGGCTGTGGGGGAGCCAAAAACAGCTTGATCACACAACTGCCATGACAGGCTTAGAGGACTAGATACAGCTTTTGTGGTAGGCTTACTGGCAGGCAATACCCAGATCCAAGAAAAGCCATGAGCTGATCCCAACCAGGGAGGGCCTGCATTTAAGGGGAAATATCTGACATTCTGAACATTCTTAGCACCCCTAGACAAATGTCAGTCAATCAGGGTCCTGAACCCTGAAAATCCCCTCACACCAACCTCTGCTTTTTTTGTTTGTTTGTTTGGTTTTTTTGTTTGTTTGTTTGTTTTTTGAGACAGGGTTTCTTTGTGTAGCTTTGGAGTCTGTCCTGGGACTCACTCTGTAGACCAGGCTGGCCTTGAACTCATAGAGATTCACCTGACTCTGCCTCTTGAGTGCTGGAATTAAAGGCGTGTGCCACCACTGCCTAGCTTTGCTTTTTTATTTAAAATCTATTTCCATAAATTGTTAATTAAAAGATATTACATCACTCTCCCCTTTTACCTCTTTAAACCTCTTCTAACTTTTTCCTTGTTAAGTATGGTTGAATGAGTATGCTGAAATATATGAATACAATCAGCTGTGTCCATTTTTGTTGATATATATATATATATATATATATATATATATATATATATATATATATGGATAATGTGCTAACCATGTTGTATTGGACAAACAATTAGGGAGCTCATCACTGCCTGAGGCTAATTTTCTCAAATGGAGGTAAATTCCACTTTTTAATCAAGTGTCTGTTCCTGACTAGGCTGCCTTGGAAAAAGGAAAAAAAAACTTGGGTGGAAAATACCTTAGCAGTTAAGAGCACTGAAAATTCTTTCAGAGCACCCAGCTTCCATTCCCAGTACATATAGAAGCTCACTACTATCTGTAACTCCAGTATCGGGGTTCTAACATCGTCTCCTGGCCTTTCTGGCTGCCATAAAAAAGAGGAGACTTGCTCCATAAAAATTATTTTTCAAGCTGTGTGTGGTAATGAATTCTTTTAGTACCAGCAATCTGGACACAGAGGCAGGAAGATCACTGTGAGTTTTAAAGCCTGTGATACATAGTCTACACACACACACACACACACACACACACACACACACACACACACACACACACATGTAGATGTAACCAACTGTCTTATGAAACAAGAAACACAGAACCAATGTAAAAGAGAAAGCCAAGAGGTCAGAGCTTAGAGCTAAAATCTTACCCATCCTCCTGCGGTGCTCCTACATCTCTGAAAGAGAACTACTTCCTATGTGTATGTATTTACATAGTCTTTCTGTTCTGCCTTCTCATTGGTTGTAAACCCAAACACGTGACTGCCTCATCACTGCCTGTATGTACAGCCCTCCAGGTCTTAAAGGCATGTGTGTATCTCCAATGCTGGCTGTATTCCTGAACACACAGAGATCTACCTAGCTCTTCTACCAAGTGCTGGGATTAAAGGCATGTGCCACCACCACCACCACCACCACCACCACCACCACCACCACCATGGTCTTGCTATGGCTCTAATAGCTCTGACACCCAGGCAACTTTATTTATTAACATACAATAAAAATCACATTTCAGTACAAATAAAATACCACCATATTTCCCCTTTTCTATTTTAATAAAAAGAAAAAAAGCAAAAGGTTATAACTAACAAAAGAAAAACTATATACAAAAGTACAATAACTATATACAATATATACAAGTAATAAATATCTAAACAATGTCTAGTCCATTTGTATTTGACAAATCAGAGAAAATAATTCCATTATCTATCCTATTTTGGTAAGTCCAAAATGTATCTAATTTACTTTCTATCCTAGTTAATGTTCAACTATAACTAACTAACCTTCAACTATAACTAACTAATCTTCAACTCCCTCAGAGACCCAAGAAGGAAATAATATTAGCTAACAAAAATAAAAACAGGAAGTGCATGCAAGCAACTTCCAAAAAATTTGTGAGTTGACAGAAACATCCAGGTGCCTGGACAGTCATCTGAGGTTTCCCTGCAGTGTTGGGGCATCATCTTCAGCCTATAGGCTTAGCATATCTGACAGACTCATTTGTGAAGTAGGATGTACACAAGGTCAACAGTTCAACCTCACATTGGGTGAGAGCAGTCCTTGTACCAGAAACACCTGAATTCCACTAGTGTCATGTCATGATTCAGGATTTTAAATTCTGGAAATTGTTGATGGTTTTTTAATTCAGCTGTCCATTCTTCTTGGCTGTGTATATATGGCTTCATCTCAGTATCCCCTTCTCCACATACCTCTATTAAATGCCAGTCTACTATTGAGAGGTGTGAGCTTTCAGCTGCTGTTCCATTGCACAACAGAAGCCATCTGTCCACTACCTGTTCAGGTACCTTTGAAGAAAAGGGCACTGTATCTTCTCTGGATTGTGAAGGCCACTTCAGGGATGGTGCCATATTGTCCTTGCCTCAGAAGATGCCTTTTGATAAAGCCTTAACCACATTTGATTTGGCAAGAATCAGTAGTCCTTTGTTTCGTGTTCTGTCTGTCCATTTTGTCCTGTTGATTCGAGGATACTTTGTTGTTAAGTGGCTAACTTTTGTCACAATGAAAGTTAACTCTATATGCAGTTTCTTCAATGCCCATATTTTCTCTGAAGTAGATTGGTACTGCCAGGAGCCAACATGTCTCAAAAAAGAAAAATTTTCTAAGTTATTAAAACATTTTAAATGCCATATTCTGTAGATCTCTGAAGGGTTGAAGATGACCTATCTAAAATATAGCTGCTCAATTTTTAAAATATATCTAATATGACTACAAGTTCTATTGTAATGTCTAACTACTAACTTTCATTTCTTTATATCCTAATAGTTGATAATAAGAACATTGAAGGATCAGAAAATTGTATTACATTGTTAAATGAATGGTATAAATACAATTAGAAATATACATATAGCACTTTCTAACAATATCAGTTTCAAATTTGTATACAATATAAAACAATCCAATCCAATATAAAATATTTAAAACTAGTAATTGTCTTTTTCCTTTCTTTCTTTTCTTTCTTTCTTTCTTCTTTCTTTTTCTTTCTTTCTTTCTTTCTTTCTTTCTTTCTTTCTTTCTTTCTTTTTTTAACAAGAACTTTAAATCTAATCTCCTTTGCTTAGCCTTTTTCCTAACCCTTGACAACAACTTGTAACCAACCCCGCTAAACACTGAAAATTATCCCAGACCCAAAACCCATTAGAAAGACCAAAAAGCCACCCGCCCCACACCACCTCTTTGGGAATGTGGGCGTCATATTCTTAAAATTGCTTCCTGCTGTGTATGGGAGAAGGTATCTTTATCCTGAAAGAAAATTTTAGGTTAGTTGTCAAATTCTAGGAAAGGTAATTATATCCTTCATTATCCAGTCTGTGTATAATGCCAAAGTTCAGGGTTTATCTCAAGTCCTTATTCAAGTAGTCTTTGAGACTGGATCATCTCAGCTAGTCATCTCAAAATTGCTCTGAGCACCTTGTACTTCAAAGCTGATCTGTAGATGATGTTTGTCAGCTTAATGATATTATTATTGTCCACGTGGAATTGTTGTTGTTGTGGGACCCCATCTTCTTTCTGGAGACTTCAGTTGATGTTTGGCCTGGCCGTGATTTCCTGCAGAAAACTGTTAAGAGACTCGAACACAAAGACATCTATATGCAGCTAATTGATGCCTTTTTTCTAGAATTAGTTAGTACTCTATATGACCATTCATATCTTAACAAAGTTTAAAATGTATATATATATATTAATCTTGTAAATTTTGATATAAAATTCAAACTTTAAGAAAAGTTTGAAGAATCAGAATAGAATCAAAGAGTTGAGATTAGTAATAGAATAATCCCTTAATTAATTTGGCTTTTCTCCTGTCCCATAGCAGAAGATGGCTCTTTTATTCTGGCATGATACAGGGAGTTTGCATTTTCCTTTTAACAACATGCTTGAGTTTAAAGAAGGAGAGAGCCATTCTCTAGAAAATATCATTCTGAGTGAAGTAACCCAAACCCATCTGGCTCTTCCTCATCTTCCATCTTGTTCCTCTAGTACTCTCCTGTAGCCCTTCAATCTACTTCTTCCCCATCTCAGTTTGTTCCTCTCAAGTTCTTACCCATCTAGTTCTTCCATTCTCTTTTCTCTTCTCCCTGCCTCCTGGAAGTCTCGGTATATAAAAGGAGGGTCCAAGCTAAATTGTGTAAAGCTATTACTTAACGTCCACCTCTCCTAGTCGGTGTCTCCTTGTGGAATTTACTGTAAGTCAGGAGACTTGCATGTGGGCTGTTATCATTGTTAGTCCACCTGGGACTAACAATGGGCGCCCACCTGGGTGGTGTTTCCTGTAGTCCTTGAAAGTGGCCAAGGGAGATAATCTGATTCCAGAGAAAGCCTTTCCTGAGGCTGTTCTCCAAATACCTGGAATGTGTATTTTCAGAGAGTGATCAGTCTACACTGTTAGCCCTTCTTAGGGAAAAGTCAATTGGGAAAACTATGAAGGCACACATGATTTTCATAATGGAAGACAGCTGATATATAACAAGCCAAGTAACACCAAAAACTCCTTGGGATTTGGCTTCCTCTGGAGGAATTCCCTGATTGCTCCAGGTAGTAACTTTGCCATAACCAGCTGAGTTCTTATGATATATTCCTGCAGCCCACAGCAGTTAAATCCTTAAAGAAAAGCAGAAACAAACATTTAGGAAGACATAAATTTTTTTAGATAATATATACCCATATGCCATTTCACTCTGTTTCCTGGGATAGATGATTTGTCTTTTTTCTTCAGTTGTCTCATTTGTCCAGTGTTCTTCAGATTCCTTAAGCTCCATTCTCCTAAAAGACAAAAACAAAAACCTTTCCCCAAGTCTAATTTTGGGGATGTTCCTTTTTTGGCAAGTTATTATCTGATTAAATGAAAAGGCATGTGTTACTGGTACAAGTTAGTTTAAATTGGATGTCCATGCTGGTTGATGAACTATCACCTCCTCTAATTAATAGTCTCTCTTGTTAAAAATCGAACCTTTATCAATTTTGATGGTACCCATAGCTTATCTTCTCCCATAGAAACAAAAGCAAAACCTCTTTCCCAATGTAATACATACCTTGGTTTTCATTCTGAGGTCAGCACATCCTTAAAGTACATAGGTTGATTTAATTCTGAAGTTTTTTCTATTATCCAATGTCTCTCTGCAGCTGTTGTTCCTTTCTGATTGGCATTAAGAAAATTCAAAGTTAATAGAGCATTATGCAGTCTATTTCTGGGGTTTTTTGTTACCCCTTTCTGTTTATTTAGCATATACTTTAGAGTTCTGTTTGATCTTTCTATAACTGCTTGGCCTGTAGGATTATGTGGTATACCTGTAATATGCTTTATATTATAATAAGCAAAAAACTGTTTCATTTTAACAGAGGCATATGATGGAGCATTGTCAGTTTTGATTTGTGCAGGTGTACCCATGATGGCTATAACTTCTAGCAAATGAGTGATTACAGAATCAGCTTTTTCAGAACTCAAAGCAGTTGCCCATTGAAATCCTGAATAAGTATCAATGGTGTGGTGTTCATATTTCAATTTTCCAAATTTTGCAAAGTGAAACATGTCTATCTGCCAGATTTCATTCCTCTGAGTACCCTTTGGGTTACATCCTGCTGGTAATGGTGTTTGATTGTAGGAGGAACAAGTAGGACATTTCTTTACTATTTCTTTGGCTTGTTGCCAGGTTATGGAAAAATCCTTTTTAAACCTTTACTATTGACAGGATTCTTTTTATGAAATTCTGAGGCCTCCAGCACATTTCCTATCAATAATTTATTAATCTCATCATTGCCTTGTGCTAGAGGGCCTGGCATAGCAGTATGGGATCGGATGTGAGTTATATATAAAGGATGACTCCTTTTCCTGATTGTATCTTGTAATTGCATAAATAGTGAAATTAATTTTGAAGCATCAGGGATAAATTCTGCAGTCTCAATATGTAATACCACTCTTTCAGCATACTGAGAGTCAGTTACTATGTTGAGAGGTTCTGAAAAATCCATTAATACCAACAGAATAGCATACAATTCTGATTTTTGAACTGAATTATAAGGACTTTGAACCACTTTATTTAAATTTTCTGATTTGTAACCTGCCTTTCCTTGTTTGTTGGCATCTGTATAAAATGTATGAACTCCAGATATGGATTTTTGCAGTACATTTTGAGGCAAGATCCAATCAGCTCTCTTTATAAGATCAATTCTGTCGCTTTGGGGATATTTGCTGTTAATTTCTCCCAAAAAATTAATGCAAACTCTTTGCCAAGGTTCACTTTCTGTCCATAATTTTTCAATGTCCTCCTTAGTTAATGGTACGACAATTTCTGCTGGGTCTATTCCTGCTAATTGGCGAAGTCTCAATTTTCCTTTGCAAATCAAGTCAGATTTTTTCCACATAAGTTTTTAATTTTTTATTTGGTTTATTTGGTAAAAATATCAATTCCAATATAATATCTTCCCTCTGCATTAATATTCCAGTAGGAGAACGCCTAGAAGGTAAAATAACCAAAATGCCATCCAGCATTGGATCAATGTGATCCACGTGCCCTTCATGTACTTTCTTTTCTACCAAGGCCAATTCTTTCTCAGCTTCAGGTGATAATTCTCTTGGACTATTTAAGTCCTTGTCACCTTCTAAGGTTTTCAACAAATTATTCAGTTCATCATTTTTTACCTCAACAATAGTTCATAGATGAGAAATATCTGCAAATAATCTTTGAAAGTCATTAAGAGTCTATAGTCTATCTCTCCTAATTTGCACCTTTTGGGGTCTAATTTTTTGTAGCTCTATTTTATATCCTAAATAATTAATAGAATCTCCTATTTGTATCTTTTCAGGAGCAATTTGTAATCACCAGCAAGGCAAAATTTTCTTTACTTCTTCAAACATTCTTTATAAATTTTCTGCATTTGAGTCAGCTAGTAAAATACCATCCATATAATAATAGATTATAGATTTAGGAAATTTTTTACGTATCACTTCCAATGGCTGTTGTACAAAATATTGGCACAGAGTTGGGCTATTCAACATTCCCTGTGGGAGGACCCTCCATTGAAATCTTTTAACCGGTTGAGAATTATTATAAGTAGGCACTGTGAAAGCAAATCTTTCTCTGTCTTTTTCTTGTAAGGGTATTGAAAAGAAACAGTCTTTTAAATCAATAACTATGAGAGGCCATCCTTTTGGTAACAGAGTAGGCAAAGGAATTCCAGATTGTAGAGAGCCCGTTGGCTGAATTATTTTGTTAATTGCTCTAAGGTCTGTTACCATTCTCCATTTACCAGATTTCTTTTTAATAACAAATACAGGAGAATTCCAAGGGCTGGTTGATTCTTCAATATGCTGAGCATTTAACTGTTCTTCTACCAGCTCTTCTAAAGCCTGGAGTTTCTCTGTTGTTAAGGGCCACTGCTGAACCTATACAGGCTTGTCTGTTAACCATTTTAAAGGTAGAGCTGTTTGTAGTGGGTAGCCATTCCAGCTTGGATCTGGAAGTTCCAACCCCCATTGAGACTCTGGCAACTGTCACGCCTACGAGGCGGGGCCAAGGGAGGCATCTGGAGACCTGAGACCAGGATGGGCGAGCGCTCTCTTTGTTCCTGGATCCTAGATGGTGGAGGTTGACTGAGCAGAGCTCCAGAGAACACCACTGGACTGTGATACACCTTCCCCAGACCCCCACAATCTACCTATTCCTTCATTTGTAAGTCACCCACTAAATAAATCTTCCTTTTAACTACATGGAGTGGCCTTAATAATTTCACCAATATCTGGCACCCACGTGGGTCAAATTCTAAAGGCCTGGGTGGCTCCTGCCCTCAGCATCCTCCCTGGCTGGCGGGTACCTAAACCCACCTGCAAAGTTCCATATAACCAGGGAATGCCTACATGGTTCCATTCCTGAAAAAAGGAGCAGCTAGTCCGGTCTCAGCCCCCTAGCTTAGCCCCAAGACCAGAGAAAACCACTGCGGGTGAGGTATCCCCCTCCTCCGTGGGTGTGGGCTCTGCTCCTACCACCCCAACTCCTCTGGCTCCCGGCTCCTGGCCATCCTGCCATCTGCCTCCAGCTGCCACCAGCCAAGGTCGCCAGCAGGCCCTGCTTTGGAGCTGTACCAGTGTCGCCTGCTGGCTGAAAAGCGCTACTACACCCCCCACACCACGGAAAGGTAAGATAGGCAAACCAGCGTTTTATTTCAAGTAAAAAAAAGTACTTGATAATTTTACATCTTAAAATTGACTAACAAATTTTGAGTAATTCTTGTAATATGGCCGACAACATTACCTCACAAGAATTTAAAAACCTTTTTGCCTGTATGATGAATGACATTCTCCTGGAAATATATGACCTTCCTCAGGCATATTTGGCCTGTACCATTTTGGCATTCATCGTAATAATTCACATAGTGTTCAAACACTGGTTTAATAATAAGAACAAAGATGAGTCATTATTGGGACTGATACAGGCTTTAAAAGATAGCAATGAAGACTTACAGAAAAAGAATCTCTTTCTGGAATCTGCTTTCAAAGATAGCAATGAACGCTTACAGAAAAAGATTCTCTTTCTGGAATCTGCCTTCAAAGATAGCAATGAACGCTTACAGAAAAAGATTCTCTTTTTGGAATCTGCTTTAAAAGATAGCAATGAAGGCTTACAGGAAAAGATTCTTTTTCTAGAATCTGCTAATCAGGATTTACAAAACAGGCTTGTACCCAAAATTGATTTTATTGATAATAAATATGAATATCTAGTGGATAGAACACTAACTCTCTAGAGTAAAGTTATGGCTACTCAGACACTACATAAGGAAGAAAGATTATCATTAATTGATAAGATAAGGTCCATGGAATCATGTGTTTCTGAGGAAAATAAAAATGTCTATGATTCCTTGAGAAATCTGGAGTCCCTTGCAAGAGAGGAGGTTCACTCCCTAGAACAGACCCTAGGTGCTTGTTTGCAAGCCCTAGAAGAAACTCTCAGTAAACATGACAAGGGAACTAATAAGCATAAGGTCAAGACCATAGAGGTTGTAACATCTCCAAACGGCTCTTATACAATGGCTTATCCTGTTATCATCCATGAGAAGCCAGCAGATGACACACATGCCGAGCCATATATGACATATACATTACAACCAATTTCAAGAAGGGACTTTAAAAATATAAAAGAAGCAGTAGTTACGTATGGGATACTCTCCACATACATAAGACAAATGTTAAATTCATGGTCTACCTCACATAGAATCATCCCAGATGACTGGCATCAGTTAATTTCAGCTTTTCTAGAATATAGCCAGCAGCTACAGTGGAAGAGCTGGTTGAGAGAAGAGGCAAAAAATTTAGAACAACAAGGTAAACTCAGAGGTTTTGTGATCTCCCAAGATCAAATACTTGGTGAGGGACGTTTTGCTGACAGGAATGTACAAGCCACTTATGATGAGCATACAATATCCCTATGCCATACAGCAGCTCTAAATGCTTGGGAAAAAGTTCCAGAACCTGGAAAACCAACTGAGGTATACACAAAGATATTTCAGGGACCGCATGAACCCTTCACTGATTTTTTACAAAGGCTGAACACAGCTATAACAAAAGCTGTATCAGATAAAGAATTAAGAAAAGTATTAACTGAGTCCTTGGTGTTGGGCAATGCTAATGCAGAATTCAGAAGAATACTTACACCACTAAAGATCAGATCAGGTCCTTTGGAAGTATGGATTCAGTACACTAATGGTGTTGAGTCTCTTAACTACAGTAATGAGGCTTGAATAGGAGAGACAAATCCCAGAGGTGAAAGAAGGCCCCGTGTTACCAAATGTTTTAAATGTGGTACACCAGGTCATATAAGTAAAAACTGTACGTGGGGAATTCCTAGAAGTAATACTCCTTTTAGGAATAGCCTAAACAGGAGACCCCAACCACCTCCTGGATTATGTAGAAGGTGTGGCAAAGGCCGACATTGGACTAGTGAGTGCACATCAAAAATATATATATGAGGCAACCCTTTACTGGCGGGAAACGCCTCAGGGGGCCTCTTGCAGGCCCCCAAATCAAATGTAGTACAAACATTCCCAGCCACTGTGGAAGAAATTCCTCTCCAGGACAACCGAATAAACCAAAGCCTAAGGTAAAAACCTATACTGCAATGGATGATAAAATAGTTCTGAAAGATGGATCACAGTTTACAAAGAACACTATAAAACAAATATTTTGGCAGACTTTCATAAATGAACAAAGACCAAAGCTTAGAATTCGAATTAATGGTCTGGTTCTGGAGGGCCTGGTAGACACAGGTGCAGATGTGACTATAATTACACCAAAATCATGGCATCCGAATTGGCCTCTTCAAGAGGTAGATGTCCAACTGTTAGGGATTGGCACCCTACTCAGATAAAACAGAGTTCGAGATGGGTTGAATGCATAGAGCCAGAAGGACAGAGAGGAAGGCTGAAACCATATGTAGCAAATGTAGCAGTAAATCTTTGGGGCTGAGATCTGTTACAACAGTGGAATACCCATATTAAAATTCCTACACTCTCAGAAAAGGAATACAGACCAATGCATGTCCCTAGGAATAATATCATAGCATGCTATAAAAAAAGTCACCAACCATTCAGGCTCTATACAAACAAAGCACAACTGTTGCTGAACTCTCAGAAGTACCAACTGCCTTACCTTTAAAATGGCTAACTAATAAACCTGTCTGGGTTGGACAATGGCCTTTGACAAAAGAGAAGCTATATGCTTTAGAACAGCTGGTTCAAGAGCAGTTAAATGCTCAACACATTGAAGAATCTACCAGCCCTTGGAATTCTCCTGTATTTGTTATTAAAAAAAAGTCTGGTAATTGGAGAATGCTGACAGATCTGAGAGCTATTAATAAAGTAATTCAGCCAATGGGCTCTCTACAGACTGGGATGCCCTTGCCCTCTCTGCTACCCAAAGAATGGCCTATAATAGTTATTGACTTAAAAGACTGCTTCTTTACCATACCCTTACAAGAAAATGATAGAGAAAAATTTGCCTTCACAGTACCTAATTATAATAATTTTCAGCCAGTCAAGAGATATTAATGGAAGGTCCTCCCACAGGGAATGTTAAACAGCCCTACTTTGTGCCAATACTTTGTGCAGAAACCATTGGAGATAATTCGTATAAAGTTTCCACAATCCATAATTTATCACTATATGGATGATATCCTATTAGCTGATTCAAAGTTAGATACATTAGAAAGAATGTTTGAAGAAGTAAAAACAGTTTTGCCTCACTGGGGAAAAAATACAAGGAGGAGATTCTATTAATTACTTAGGATGTAAGATAGAGCTACAAAAAATTAGACCCCAAAAGGTACAACTAAGGAGAGATCGATTGAAGACTCTTAATGATTTTCAAAAGTTATTAGGAAGCATTTCCAACTTACTGGGTATCATGGGAATTCCCAAAGATGGACTACAAAATTTGGCTAATACTCTAGAAGGAGACAAAGAATTAAATAGTCCAAGAGAATTATCAGCCGAAGCTGAGAAGGAATTGGCTCTAGTAGAAAAGAAAATTCGAGAAGCACATGTGGATCATGTGGATCCAGAACTTAAATGCATTCTTGTCATATTCCCCTCCAGACATTCCCCAACAGGTATTTTGATGCAAAGGGAAGATATTATATTGGAATGGATATTCCTACCATGTAAACCAAATAAGAAATTAAAGACTTATATAGAAAAGATCTCTGATTTGATTCAAAAAGGTAAATTAAGACTTCGCCAGTTGACAGGAATAGACCTGGCAGAAATTGTAGTACCTTTAACTAATGAGGAAATTTCATCACTATGGAAAGATAATGAATACTTGCAGAGAGCCTGCAGTAACTTTTTGGGAGAGATTAACAACCACTATCCCAAAAGCAAGAGAATAGAATTCATAAAGAAGACTGAATGGGTCCTTCCTCACATTGTACAACAAAAGCCAATTTCTGGAGTCCTCACATTCTATACTGATGCAAATAAATCAGGGAAAGCAGGATATAAATCAGGAGACTTAAGTAAAGTGGTACAAAGTCCATACAACTCTGTACAAAAGGCAGAACTGTATGCCATTCTTATGGTACTGACGGACTTCACAGAACCCCTCAATATAGTCACTGACTCTCAATATGCAGAGAGAGTTGTTTTACATATTGAAACTGCTGAATTTATTCCTGATAATACAGAATTAACATCATTATTCATACAATTGCAGGAAATCATCAGAAAAAGGGAACATCCTATATATATAACACATATCAGATCCCATACAGGTCTGCCAGGACCTCTAGCACAAGGTAACGATGAGATTGATCAGTTACTAATAGGTAATGTGCTAGAAGCCTCAGAATTTCATAAGAAATAACATGTAAATAGCAAAGGTTTGAAGAAGGATTTCTCCATCACTTGGCAACAGGCTAAGGATATTGTGAAAAAAATGTCCTACTTGTTCCATCTATAACCAAACTCCATTACCTGCAGGGAGCAATCCAAAAGGTATACAAAGAAATGAAATTTGGCAGATGGATGTGTTTCATTTTGCAGAATTTGGAAGATTAAAGTATGTACATCACACCATTGACACCTATTCAGGATTTCAATGGGCAACTCCTATGAGTTCTGAAAAGGCTGATTCTGTGATCACACACCTATTAGAAGTTATGGCTGTCATGAGAATACCTGTACAAATTAAGACAGACAATGCCCCAGCACATGTCTCCAATGAGACAATTCTTCACTTATTACAATATAAAGCACGTTACAGGTATACCACACAATCCCACAGGCCAAGCAGTCATAGAAAGATCCAATTGAACCTTAAAGGGTATGCTAAAAAAACAGCAACAGGTAACAATGACTCCTAGAAATAGACTGCATAGTGCTTTATTAACCTTGAATTTTCTCAATGCTGATGAAAAAGGAAAAACAGCTGTGGAGAGACATTGGACGACAGACAAAACTCCTGAGCTAAACCAACTGGTTTATTTCAAGGATGTGCTGAGCTCAGAATGGAAACCTGGATATGTTCTTCGTTGGGGAAGGGGTTTTTCCTTTGTTTCTGCAGGAGAATAAAAGCTATGGATATCAACAAAATTAATAAAAATTCAATTTGAACAGGAAAAAACCCTTGATGAAGAGAAGTAAAAGATCATCCACCAATGTGACATCTCTACAAGTTGTAAGAAAAAATTAACAATCAAAGGTTGGGGTAGGGTTCTGTTTTTATCTTTCAAGGATAACGGAAATACCCATCTTCCAAAAATCATAAGGCCTTGGATATCTGGATGTTTACAGCAAAAAGAAAGAATCTATTGGTACCAATCTACACATGATAAAATCTCACTATCTAACATCTATCTCTCGATCAATCTAGTAAAGTTGTGGTTCCAATTCAATTATAAGCCAAGCTGGCTTTGGAGATGGAATTGGCTCACTCCTTCTCTAAACCCAAGCATATTGCTAAAAGAAAAGTTTGAGAGATTCTTCAGTCCCATATCAGAAGAGCCCTCTGGTGTGGGACAGAAGGAAACCAATAAAAAGGAACCATTGTCTTCTAAATTCTAATTCTCTCCATGCTTACTCTTGATTTCTCAGAATCCTTTCTTACATGCTATGTCCTCTTTAAATCCAAACCTTCCATTTTTGATAACAAATAAGTTTTTCCAATAACAATCTCAGAAGTCTCCAGAAGGAAGATGGGGCCCCAACAACAACAACTCTTCCCAACCCAGAATGATGCCATGGTAATCATCATCATATTACACTTCTTGCCAGAATTTCAGACAATCATACCCATTACTCTAAGACTTGCTGCAGAACCTACAGTTAGTTTAACTGAGATTTAACTATCTGAGCTTTCTCACACTACTCAACAGAGATAACATCACCCCACCCCTTCTCCTTTAGGTTTCATGTTTCTCAGGGTTATGGATGATGGTTATAGGGTTGGGGTGGAAGAGAATATTAAACTCAGTATTCTCCTTAAAATAAAAGGAAAAAGAAGAAATGGAATGGATAGGTATAAGATATTATGGTAGATCATTGTATATACTAGTAAACAAATTTAGTAAAATAGCAACCTTAGATAATTTGCACTGTAACTTGTACTGTTATGGATTCTTATATGTTGATACAAATGTAAACTACTTTTATATTCCTGTTTAAGATAATTTGTATATTGATACAAATACAGAACTATATTTGTTATAATGTACATATATTTCTACTCTTATTTGAAATATTTTTATATTGATACAAATGTAAATTTATATCTGTCATACTTTATGTATGTTCTACTTCTGTTTAGGATATTCGGTATATTGATATATGTTTAAGATTATTGTCATATTGCATATTGCACTATATATTCCTACCTCTGTTATAAATATCTTGTGTATTGTCACAATTTTGAAGTCATCGTTCTTCACTATACATTTGCTTATAGACTGTTTACCTTGTTTACATGAAGCCTTAGTCCTTAGGTTATTTCAGTAGATAAGACTTATAGATTTATAGTTACCTATGCCTGTCATCTCTATAGTTACATTACTTAGGTTATCCAGATTTACAGATACATAGGTCAGATGGACAGGTAATCTTCAAACACTTCATAGACCTAGAGAATATGGCATTTAAATAACTTAGAATTCTGCTGACATGAGACACAATTGCTCCTGGCTGCGCCAATTTGATCCCGAGAGAATGTTGGGCTTCTAAGACATTTCTATTTGGAAGTTTGTCTTCTTGGCACAAAATGGCCTACTGGGCAAAGAACTGCCCTTGCCTAGACGGCTGACAGTATGAATGCAATGTTGTCTTTCCTGGACAAGCGGGACACAAGAAAAGTGACCACTGTACTCTGCCAAGACAGGGTAAGATGGTCTTTCAGAATTCCTGCTTCTGAAAATGGTCTGTCAGATACTATAGGCCTGTAGCCAATTTGAATGCACCAACAATGCTGAGAAACATTAGGTGACTGTCCAGGCTGCCAGCTGTCTCTGTCTACTCTTGCAAGACTCCTGAAAGTTGCTTGAATCCATCTTCCATTTCTCAGGTACCATTATGCTCCTTCTCAGGTCTTTGATGGGATTGAAGACTAGCAGTTATAGTTACAACTTAGTATATATAATATCTTAGATAGAACATATTAAGTATTAGATTCAGGTTCTTTAGGATAGGACACCTTTTGAAATGATCTTTATAACATGCCATTTACCTATGATCTATACTTCTCTGAATTTTAGTATGTGTTTCTTGCTTGATATTGTTTACATTGGTTGTAGTTCCATCTTATCTAGGTCACTATCCCTCATTATTCCTGGACAATATTTGATAACCATTCCTTTGTATATAGTCCTGTACTAGTTTAGAACCTTCTTATTTAGACAAAAAGGGGGAGATGTAGTGGGTAGCCATTCCAGCTTGGATCTGGACGTTCCAACCCCCATTGAGACTCTGGCAACTGTCACGCCTATGAGGCGGGCCCAAGGGAGGCATCTGGAGACCTGAGACCTGGATGGGCGAGCACTCTCTTTGTTCCTGGACCCTAGATGGTGGAGGTTGACTGAGCAGAGCTCCAGAGAACACTGCTGGACTGCGATACACCTTCCCCAGACCCCCGCAATCTACCTATTCCTTCATTTGTAAGTCACCCACTAAATAAATCTTCCTTTTAACTACGTGGAGTGGCCTTAATAATTTCACCAATAGCTGTTGGTGTCTTTGGAAGGTCATCAGTTGTTGTGCCCTGTTCTTATATAATATGGATGTCTGGTGACCACTCATTAGAACAATATCTTCTAATATTTCTCTCAGAAACATGTACTAGTCTATGATTTGTTTCTGAGATTGGAGGGATGTTAATCTGAGTATTCCATTGTTGCAACAAGCCTCGACCCCACAGGTTCATAGCTATGTTAGCAACACATGGTTTTAATTTTCCTCTCTCTCCTTCTGGACCTATACATTTGAGCCATCTTGCACTCTGTTTTACCTGAGATAATGTCCCAATTCCTAACAATTGAACGTTTACCTCCTGAAGAGGCCAAGTTGGATGCCAAAATTCTGGTGCAATTATGGTAACGTCCGCACCTGTGTCTACCAGACCAGACAACAAAACACCATTTATTTTATCGTTAATTTTGGTCTCTGTTCATTAATAGAAGTTTGCCAAAAAAATTTCTTTATGTTTTCTCCTGAATTTTCTATTCTCCCTGTTTCATCATCCTGACCAGCATGATTTATTCCAACAGGCATTTGGTTATTTAATTACTCTGATCAGGGGTTTCCTCTATGGCTGCAGGAAAGGTTTGAACTGGATTTGCTCTGGGGACCTGCATGAGGCCTCCCTGGGAGTTTCCCGAAGACTGAGGCAAAGGATTACCCTGTCTGTCCTTTGTTGATCTACATTTGTTGGTCCAGTGTTTTCCCTTACTACACCTTCTGCATACTCCAGAAGGAAGGGGCATTCTGTTGCCATTGTTCCTTGAAGAAACATTGTTTCTAGGAACGACCTATTTACAGTCCCTTTTCAAATGTCCTTGCTTTCCACATCCAAAACATCTAACATTCCTCAAACCTTTTGAAATTGCTTCTCCTACCCACATATCATCATGCTCATGAGCCTCAACATTAACTGTATCTCTAATCCAATCTTCCAAAGGTGCAGATATTGCCTTTAATGGCCTGATTATTCTTTTGCATGCTGCATTTGCATCCTCAAAGCCCAAAGATTCAATTATTATCTTACTAGCTTATGAATCCGAGACTATTCTCTTTACTGCTGAAGCCAGTCTTTGTAAAAAAAAAAAAAAATCTGTGAAAGATTCTTTTGTGCCTTGCATAACCTTTGTAAATAACTCAGTTTTTTTTCCTGGTTCCTCAACTCTGTCCCATGCATTCAAGACTGCCGTTCAACATAAAATTAGGGTTTAGACATCATATAAACACTGTGTTTGTACTGAAGCTGATTGGCCTTCTCCAATAAGCTGATCCTGGCAAACTTGTATTCCTTTATCCCTCCATTGTTTTTCTATGTTTTTAGCTTCATCCTTGTACCAAGTTAAAAACTGAAGCCTCTGGCAGGGTTCAAGAACAGCTTGTGCCAGCTCCTGCAAGTCCTGTGGTACAATCCTATTATATGTTGACCAAGAGTTTAACATTTGCTTTACATATGGGGAATGCATGCCATAAGATACTATTGCCTCCTTAAACCTTTTTAAATCCAACATTTCAATTGGAGCCCAAATATTTTGTGTAGTCATTTGATCAGGCAACTGCTGTACAGTGACAGAATAAATTAAGGGTGACTGTGTGAAAATAGGCTTTCTTTCTGTAACCTTATGATCCAAACGAAACAATTTCACTGTTAATTTCTTTTGTCTGATTTTTTACAGGGTTAACAAGTTTTTCTAAAGCTGTCATCATGGCACTTAAATTGACTATCTTTTTAAATATTAAAATGAGGATAGCATAGTGATAAACTGCATAATTCCAACAATACTAATCTTCTCATATAGTTGTTCCATTGTCAGACTGCCTAAAATTTCAAACAAAACCCAATTTTCTTCCAATGTACACATAAAACCCATTTTTTTAATGTGGAAACATTTTCTCTTTTAAATAGTTTCCTTTAAAATATCTGACATGTTATGACTTACCAAATCTGCGTAGAACAGTAGAAATCTGAGGGAATTACAAAACAACCACCTAGTGTCAGAGGTGTGAAGAGAGAGAGAGAGAGAGAGAGAGAGAGAGAGAGAGAGAGAGCAAGAAAGCATAGCTGGCTAAAGCTTAAATCCAGCCACGTGTTCCCCCTTGAGCTGAGTCAAGGCTTGGCTCTGGCTTCCTTGAGCTCTGTCCTGGTGCGTTGGCTTTACAGGCAGGGGCCCTGTTCAGCAAGGCAGGCCTGAGTTGTTTGTAGCACCGGTTTTAAGCAAGCAGCTTATGGTTAGTCCAGCCTAAGGCCAAGCAGACCTGAGCCTGGTCTAGGGAGCCGGCTGCTCGGACTAGGGAGCTGGTGGCCTGGGCTAGAGAGCTGGTCACCCTTGCGCCAAGCCAAGCGGTTTTTAATGGATTCTTGTCATGTTGGGTGCCAGATATAGATGTAACCAACCATCTTATTAAACAAGAAACACAGAACCAATGTAAAAGAGAAAGCCAAGAGGTCAGAGCTTAGAGCTAAAATCTTACCCTTCCTCCTGCGGTGCTCCTACTTCTCTGAAAGAGACCTACTTCCTGTGTGAATATCTTTACATAGTCTTTCTGTTCTGCCTTCTCATTGGTTGTAAACCCAAACATGTAACTGCCTCGTCACTGCCTTTATGTACAGCCATCTAGGTCTTAAAGGCATGTGTCTCCAATGCTGGCTGTATCTCTGAACACACAGAGATCTACCTAGCTCTTTTACCAAGTGCTGGGATTAAAGGCATGTGCCACCACCACCATGCACTTGCTATGGCTCTAATAGCTCTGACCCCCGGGCAACTTTATTTATTAACATACAATTAAAATCACATTTCAGTACAAATAAAATACCACCATACACACACAACTGGAAAAGAAGAAAATGGAGTAACATACAAGAAAAGGAGCATTGGTGAATTTGGACAATATAAAACCTCTTAAAGTCATTTCAAGTGTCTGTCACTAGTGCCCACAGAATCATTTTCAAAACTAAATATGGCCAAGTATGCAAGCACATCCCATTAATCCCTGCCTGTAGGAGATACTGAACATTGAACAGTGGGCTACCACCTTACCATGCAACCTGAACTACCTATCATGAGCTGGATGTTATGGGATCCACAAAGTTATAAATAGGACATGCACAGCAGCAATATGTTATCAAATGATAGTGGTATATAAGAGATCAGGCCCAAGCAGGTCCCGAAGGCACAAGCAAGCTATATGAAGAAGTTGCCCAAATGCCTATGGTTTTTAATCATGTTACAATGCCTTCTGCTGCCAAGCATACACCTATATTCTCATGGGGTGTTCCCTATGATTGGTTGACTGAAGAAAAGAAAACTAGGGCTGGGTTTACTGATGGTTCTATACATCATGCAGGCACCACAAAGAAGTTCAGGTAGTACACATCATCATACAATTTGTTTGGAAGGAGAAATTGCCTAATATGCAACTATTCAATATGATTGCTAGGTTATAGCAAATGGATTGGCTGGATGGTCAGGGACTTGGAAAGAGCATGATTGGAAAATTGGTAAGAAAAGACATCTGGGGAAGAAGTATGTGGATAGATGTCTCCAAATGGGCCAAGGGTTTGAAGATAATTGTATCCCTTGTAAATGTTCACCAAAAAGTGACTTTAGCTAAGGAGAATCTCAATAATCAATTAGATAGAATGACTCTTTCTGTGGACAGTCAGGCTCTTTTCCCAGCCCTTCATGTCATTGCCCAATGGGCCCATGAACAAAGTGGCCATAGTGGCAGACATGGGGGTTAGGCATGGACTTCCACTCACCATGGCTGACCTGCCTATAGCTGCTGCTGAGTGCCATATCAGCCAACAGCAGAAACCAACACTGAGCCCCAGATATTGTACCATTCCCTATGGTAATCAGCCAGCAACCTAATGTTTGACTAAATTGGGCCACTCTTTGTCCTCACTGGAGTAGATAGTTATTCTGGTTATGGATTTACCTTTCCTACATGTAATGCTTCTATAAAACCACCATCAATAGATTTTTAGAATGTCTTATCCATCAACATGATATTCCACACAGTACTGCTTGTGACCAGAGAACTCACTACACAGCCAGAGAAGTGTGCTAGTGGGCCCACAATTATGAAATACACTTGTCTTCCCACATTTCCTAGCATTCTGAAGAAGCTGACTGATAGAAAAATGGAATGAATGGCCTTTGGTCTTTTAAAGACACAGTTACAGTACCAATTAGGTGGCTGCATCTTGAGGGCTGGGGCAAGGTTCTCCAGAACACAGTATATGCTCTGAATCAGTATCCAATATATGATACATATATCATATATATATATATATATATATATATATATATATATATATATATATATATGTGTGTGTGTGTGTGTGTGTGTGTGTGTGTGTGTGTGTGTGTATCATACATACAATATATGATATATAGTTTCTCCTATAGCCAGGATCATGGGTCCAGGATCCAAGGGGTGGAAAAAGAAATATTTCCACTCATTATCACCCCTAGTGACCCACTAGGAAAGTTTTTGCTTCCTGTTTCTGCAACCCTAAGTTCTGCTGGCCTAGAAGTTTTGGTTCCAGAGAGGGAATGCTCCTGTTTATCATAAGCCACAGCAAACATTCCATTGAACTGGAAAGTCAGACCTCTACCTGGTCATTTTGGGCTTCAGATGCCCTTAAACCAATAGACTAAGAAAGGAATAACACCATTAAGAGTGGTGGTATATCCAGATTACTATGGGAAAATTTGATTGCTTCTCCACAATGGAGGTAAGAACGATTATATGTGGAGTGCAGGAGATCATTTAGGGCATCATTTGGTGCTACTATGCCCTACAACTAAAGTTAATGGGAAACTACAATAATCTAATCCAGGAAAGATGACAAAGGGCACAGATCCATCAGGAATGAAGGTATGGGTCGCTTCTCCAGGAAAAGATCCAAGACCTTCTGAAGTTCTTGCAGAGGATAGAAGAAATACAGAATAAGTAGTAGAGGAAAGTAGTTCTAAATACCATCTAAGGCCATGTGACAAGTTGCAGAAATGAGGATTATAACTGGCATGGGTGCTTCTGTTGTATTTTGTTGACAATATATTTGTATGTTCTTTCAATTTCCTCATTATATTGCAACATCAATTAAGAGAATATCAGTGGTTATCAAATATAAGTTTGAAATAGTAGAAAGATGTCCCCCAAGGGATATTGCCAGTATTCTAAATATACAATGCATTTGCAATTGTATGTGGGATAGTTATGTTATGTTTAGGCATAATTATGATGGGGTCATTTTCTCCATTTGGAAATTAATCATAATATAAGGCCATATGATTGTGTGTCAAGTTGACAGGGGTGAATTGTGATAGCTCCTCTTGGCTGTCAACTTGACTGTACTGGAATGAACTATAATTCAGAAATGGAGTACACAGTTGCGATCTGGGCCTTAAGGCAAGAAGAGAACATACCTTTGATACAGATCCTGATGCTAGATGATACACACCATTAATCCAGACCTTGAGGCTGGCAGGCACACATTTAACACTTACTGCTGGAAGGACATTGGAAGATGAAAGGTTGTGTCTTAGTTCTTTGTCTGCTTTCCCTCACCTTGTCAGCACATCCATTCCTTCACAGACATTGAAGCCTACTTCTTTGGGATTCCTGCATATCCAAACAACCAGCTGAGGCACCTAGCCTTGTGGGACTGAGCAACTACTAGATTCTTGGACTTTCCATTAATAGATGGCCATTTTTGGATTGCAGCCTGTAAATCATTCCAATACATACATACATACATGCATACATACATACACACACACACACACACACACACATATATACATATATATACATACATACATATAGATATATAGATGATAGATAGATAGATAGATAGATAGATAGATAGATAGATGATAGATAGATACATGAGAGAGAGAAGAAAGAGAGAGATTCAGTACATAAATTATGTGACTTTAGAAAAACCTAATACACTGGGATTTTCAGTCATTCAAATTTCTATACTTTTAGGTCCTAATTTTCAATTTATACTCTGACTACACATCTGAAACACTTTTAGGAAATACTTCAGTACCATATTACATACATTTGCAGAAAATAACCTTTCCTATTGTATAAAGCTAAAGAATATGAAGTGTAGAGTTTGGTGTTATTTCTGATGAAAAATTTATAAAAGACTATGAGCCATTAGATGGCAAGCTTTGTTTATTTGTTTTGATCAAGGTGATAAGTAGTTGTTACTTAGTGGAAAGCTACTTGTTTATTTATTTAATCTTGTAGTAATTAATTCTTTCAACCTATTAAAATTCAAAAATTAAGTAAATTGATGCTTAAAAGGGAAACACCTTTATCAAAGCACCAATCACCAAAGAATGAGAAAGTAAACTCTGTCTCCAGTTCTAAAGCCACCATTTAGAATTGTAATTAAAAAACTAAATTATGGGGCTGGAGAGATGGCTCAGTGATTAAGAGCACTGACTGCTCTTCCATAGGACCCAGGTTCAATTCTCAGCACCCACATGGTAGCTCACAATGTCTATAACTCCAGTTCTAGGGAACCTGACACCCTCACATAGACATATGAACTGAATGAAATTTAACATCACTTTCTAAATGTAGATATCTTATTCTCATATCATCCTAACTGAATGAATTTCCCAGAGTTATGTTTGTATGCTTAAGTTGCTATACCTAAAGATATAAAATTGGAACATAAAAGCATTAAAAGTGTGAGTTAATAATGAAGTTTCACTTTACAAAACAACATGCACAAGAAAGTTTTGGGGTTTTTTTGAAAGTGAGTGAATTAATGAAATTTACTTCACATATCATTTTACTTTGAAGATGTAAAGTAGCCAGGCAGTGGTGGCACATGCCTTTAATCCCAACACTGCAGAGGCAGGTGGATCTCTGTGAGTTCAAGGCCAGCCTGGGCTACAGAGTGAGTTCTAGGACAGGCACAAAGCTACACAGAGAAACCCTGTTTCGAAAAAACAAAAAGAAAGAAAGAAAGAAAGAAAGAAAGAAAGAAAGAAAGAAAGAAAGAAAGAAAGAAAAGAAAAGAAAAAAAGAAAGAAAGAAAGAAAGAAAGAAAGAAAGAAAGAAAGAAAGAAAGAAAGAAAGAATAAAGTGAGACAAGTCCGGTGGTTTCCCACAGAGGTAGACAGGCACGACAGTGGCAGCAGGCAGAGGCAAGTAGGCTGCCAACGGTTGGCAGAGACAGACAGGCCTGCCGGTGGCCCACGGAGACAGACAGGCCCAGCGGCAGCCAGCAGAGGCAGACAGGCCCGGCGGCAGCTGGCAGAGATAGACAGGTCCAGCAGCAACCGGCAGAGGCAGGTAGGCCAGGCGGTGGCCTACAGAGGCAGACAGGCCCAGCAGTGGCCTGCAGAAGCAGGTAGGCCCAGCGGAGGTGGCCAGCAGAGGCAGGTAGGCTCGGCGGTGGCCCACAGAGACAGACAGGCCCAGTGGCATCCTACAGAGGTAGACAGGCACGGCAGCGGCGGTGGAAGGCCGGCAGAGACAGGCCCGACGGTGGCCCGCAGAGGCAGGTATGCCCAGCGGCAGTGGCCCGCAGAGGTAGGCTCAGCAGAGGCAGGCAAGCCAGGCAGAGGCAGAGAAGGAGACAGGCAGGCCCAGCAGGCAGCAGCCGAAACACAGTTGCAATAAAGACCAGAAACTGAGCTATTACCCATTGAAGAGCTAGTGAAAACAAGCTCTTAATCAAGAGCCTGGAACAGGGATGCCTTTAATCCCAACATCCAGAGAAGAAGCTATCTCTGTGGGATGGAACCAGAATGAATCTGAACACTCCGTCTGAGGCCAACCCAGGGCCCAGCTGCTGATAATGCGAAACCCAACAACTTGGAGGTGTTGGTGAGATTACCCTGTTCAGCTGAAATCCATCCGGGAGAGGATTCAGATCCCTACAGTCTGAAGTCTGAAGAAACAAGGTCAGCTGAGGAGTCTGCAAATGAACAAAACATGACCTGAGAACACAGAAGGCACTGCCCAGCCACCAAACCAGATCACCAGAATCATAAGTATATACTTCACCAACTGAGATCAGCTGCTCCTGAAGAAACAGCCCAAGAGCACCAATTTAACCAAGAACTCCTAGTGAACAAAGACTGAAAATTAGAACAAGAGAGGCACTCTCAGACACAGGCACTGCCTGCACTGAGCAGAGGAAGAGATGAGTAGACGCCAGTGCAAAAATACAGGCAACAACATAAAGACCTATGTGGCAACATCAGAACCTAGTGATTCTACACCTGCAAGTCCTGAACATACCAAGACAGAAGAAACAGAAGAAATCAATCCTAAAAAAGACTTTAAAAAGATGATAGAGGCCCTTAAAGAAGAAATAAAAAATTCCCTTAAAGAGGAAATAAAAAACTCCCTTAAAGAAATGGAAGAAAAAACGAACAAAAATGGGAAGAAATCAAAGAAAGCCAAGAAAAAGCAATTAAACAGATGAAAGAAACAGTCCATGATCTGAAAAATGAATTTGAGACAATAAAGAAAACACATGCTGACTAAACGAACAGGAACTACAGAAACAAGCATAACCAACCGATTGCAAGAGATGGAACAGAGAATCTCTGACACTGAAGACACTATAAAGAAAATAGATTCATCAGTCAAAGAAAACACTAAAGTCAAAAAAGTCATAACACAAAACGTACAAGAAATTTGGGACACCATGAAAAGACCAAACCTAAGAATAATAGGGATAGAAGAAGGAGAAGAATACCAACTCAAAGGCACAGAAAATATATTCAAGAAAATCATAGAAGAAAACTTTCCTAATCTAAAGAAAGAAATACCCATGAAGATACAAGAAGCTTACAGAACATCAAATAGGCTGAATCAGAAAAAAAAAAAAAGTCCCCTCGACACATAATAATCAAAACACTAAACACACAGACAAAGAAAAAATATAAGAAAAAAATAAGAGCCACAAAGGAAAAAGACCAAGTAACATATAAAGGCAAACCCATCAGAATAACATCAGACTTCTCAATAGAGACTATGAAAGCAAGAAGGCCATGGACAAATCTTATGTAGACACTAAGAGACCATGGATACCAACCCAGACTGTTATACCCAGCAAAACTCTCAATCACCATAGGCAGAGTAAACAAAATATCCCAGGATAAAATCAATACCTGTCCACAAACCCAGCCCTACAGAAAGCACTAGAAGGGAAAATCCAACACAAAGAAGCTAAACACATCCATGAAAAATCAAGCAATAGATAATCCCACACCAACATACACCACAGAAGGACAACACAACACAACCACAAAAAATAACAGGAATTAACAATCACTGGTCATTAATATCCATCAATATCAATGGTCTCAACTCACCTATAAAAAGGCCCAGGCTAACAAAATGGATAAGAAAACAGGACCCATCCATCTGCTGCATACAAGAAACACACCTTAACTTCAAAGACAGACACTACCTCCGAGTAAAGGGCTGGGAAAAGGCTTTCCAAGCAAATGGACCTAAGAAACAAGCTGGTGTAGCTATCCTAATATCTAATAAAATAGACTTCAAACTAAAATCAATCAAAAGAGATCAGGATGGACATTCATATTTATCATGGGAAAAATCCACCAAGATGAAGTCTCGATTTTAAACATTTATACCCCAAATACAAAACCACCCACATTCATAAAAGAAACACTACTAAAATTTAAAATGCTCATCAAACCCCACACATTAGTAGTGGGAGATTTTAACACACCACTCTCACCAAAAGACAGATCTACCAGACTGAAACTTAACAAAGAAATAAAGGACCTAACAGATGTTATGGCTCAAATGGACTATCTATTTATTAGATATAGATATCTACAGAACATTCCATCCTAACACAAAAGAATATACCTTCTTCTCAGCACCCCATGGTACCTTCTCAAAAATTGACCACATGCTTGGCCACAAAACAAATCTCAACAGATACAAAAAAAAATAGGAATAACCTCCTGTATCTTATCAGACCACCATGCCTTAAAGTTAGACCTCAACAACAACAAAAATCATAGAAAACCTACAAACTCATGGAAACTGAATAATGCCCACCTGAAACATCAATGGGTCAAGGAAGAAATTAAAGATTTCCTAGAATTCAATGAAAATGAAAGTACAACATACCCAAACTTATGGGACACTATGAAAGCAGTGCTAAGAGGAAAATTCAGAGCTCTAAATGCACACATAAAGAAGATGGAGCAATCCCGTACCAATGAATTAACAGCACAACTGATAGCTCTAGAACAAAAAGAAACAAACTCACTCAGGAGAAATAGATGCCAGGAAATAATCAAATTGAGATTCAGGCCCAGCGGCGGCCCACAGAGGTAGACGGGCCCAGCGGCGGCCCACTGAGGTAAACGGGCCTGGTGGCAGCGGCCGACAGGGACATTCAGTCCCGGCTGCAGCCGGCAGAGACATTCAGGCCCGGTGGCGGCCCCCAGAGGCAGACAGACCCAGCGGCAGCTGACAGGGACATACAGGCCCGGCGGCGGACTGCAGAGGTAGACAGGCCCAGGGACAAAGACAAGCAGACGCAGCTTGGAACAGGGACGCCCCTAACCCCAACATCTGGGGAAGAAGCTATCTCCATGGGTCAGAACCAGAACGAATCTGAACACTTCGTCTGAGGACAACCCAGGGCCCAGCTACTGATCCTGTGAAACCCAACAACTTGGAGATGTTGGTGAGACTACCCTGCTCAGCTGAAACCCATCTGGGAGAGGATTCAGATGCCTACAGTTTAAAGTCTGAAGAAACAAGATCAGCTGAGGAGTTGACAAATGAACAAAACGTGACCTGGGAACACAGAAGAAGGCGCTACCCAGACACCAAACCAGATCACCAGAATCATAAGTATATAATTCACCGATCGAAATCAGCTGCCCCTGAAGAAATAGCCCAATAGCACCAATTTAACCAAGAACCCCTACTAAACCAAGACTAAAAATTAGAACAAGAGAGGCACTCTCAGACACAGACACCACCTGCACCGCACAGAGGAAGAGATGAGTAGACGCCAGTGCAAAAATACAGGCAACAACATAAATACCTATATGGCAACATCAGAACCTAGTGATTCTACACCTGCAAGACCTAAACATACCATGACAGAAGAAACAGAAGAAATCAACCCTAAAAATGACTTTAAGAAGATGATAGAGGCCCTTAAACAAGAAATAAAACATTCCCTCAATGAGGAAATAAAAACTTTCCTTAAAGAGGAAATGAAAAACTACCTTAAAGAGGAAATAAAAACTTTCCTTAAAGAGGAAATAAAAAACTCCCTTAGAGGAAATAAAAACTTCCCTTAAAGAGGAAATGAAAAACTCCATTAAAGAGGAAATAAAGAACTCCCTTAAAGAAATGGAAGAAAAAACGAACAAAAAATGGGAAGAAATCAAATCAAGCCAAGAAAAAGCAATTAAACAGATGAAAGAAACATTCCAAGATCTGAAAAATGAATTTGAGACAATAAAGAAAACACATGCTGAGGGAATGCTGGAAATAGAAATCCTGACTAAACGAACAGGAACTACAGAAACAAGCATAACGAACCGATTGCAAGAGATGGAACAGAGAATCTCTGACACTGAAGACACGATAGAGAAAATAGATTCGTCAGTCAAAGAAAACAATAAAGACAAAAAAGTCATAACACAAAACGTCCAGGAAATTTGGGACACCATGAAAAGACCAAACCTAAGAATAATAGGGATAGAAGAAGGAGAAGAATACCAACTCAAAGGCACAGAAAATATATTCAAGAAAATCATAGAAGAAAACTTTCCTAACCTAAAGAAAGAAATACCTATGAAGATACAAGAAGCTTACAGAACACCAAATAGGCTGGATCAAAAAAAAAAGTCCCCTCGCCACATAATAATCAAAACACTAAACACACAGAATAAAGAAAAAATATTAAGAGCTGCAAAGGTAAAGGACCAAGTAACATATAAAGGCAAACCCATCAGAATAACACCAGACTACTCAATAGAGACTATGAAAGCTAGAAGATCATGGACAAACCTCATGCAGACACTAAGAGACCACGGATGCCAACCCAGACTATTATACCCAGCAAAACTCTCAATCACCATAGGTAGAGTAAACAAAATATTCCAGGATAAAACCAGATTTAATCAATACCTGTCCACAAACCCAGCCCTACAGAAAGCACTAGAAGGGAAAATTCAACCTAAAGAAGTTAAACACATCCATGAAAAATCAAGCAATAGATAATCCTACACCAACATACACCACAGAAGGACAACACAACACAACCAAAAAAAAATAACAGGAATTAACAATCACTGGTCATTAATATCAATCAATATCAATGGTCTCATCTCACCTATAAAAAGACACAGGCTAATAGAATGGATAAGAAAACAGGACCCATCCATATGCTGCATACAAGAAACACACCTTAACTCCAAAGACAGACACTACCTCCGAGTAAAGGGCTGGGAAAAGGTTTTCCAAGCAAATGGACCTAAGAAACAAGCTGGTGTAGCTATCCTAATATCTAATAAAATAGACTTCAAACTAAAATCAATCAAAAGAGACCAGGATGGACATTACATATTCATCACGGGAAAAATCCACCAAGATGAAGTCTCGATTCTAAACATTTATGCTCCAAATACAAAAGCACCCACATTCATAAAAGAAACACTACTAAAGTTTAAAATGCACATCAAACCCCACACATTAGTAGTGGGAGATTTTAACACACCACTCTCACCAAAAGATAGATCTACCAGACTGAAACTTAACAAAGAAATAAAGGACCTAACAGATGTTATGACTCAAATGGACCTAATAGATATCTACAGAATATTCCATCCTAACACAAAAGAATATACCTTCTTCTCAGCACCCCATGGAACCTTCTCAAAAATTGACCACATGCTTGGACACAAAACAAATCTCAACAGATACAAAAAAATTGGAATAACCTCCTGTATCTTATCAGACCACCATGCCTTACAGTTAGAACTGAATAACAACAAAAATTATAGAAAACCTACAAACTCATGGAAACTGAATAATGCCCACCTGAAACATCAATGGGTCAAGGAAGAAATAAAGACAGAAATTAAAGATTTCCTAGAATTCAATGAAAATGAAAGTACAACATACCCAAACTTATGGGACACTATGAAAGTAGTGCTAAGAGGAAAATTCATCGCTCTAAATGCACACATAAAGAAGATGGAGCAATCCCATACCAATGAATTAACAGCACAACTGAAAGTTCTAGAACAAAAAGAAACAAACTCACTCAGGAGAAATAGACGCCAGGAAATAATCAAATTGAGGGCTGAAATCAACGAAATAGAAAACAAGAGAACAATACAAAAAATCAATGAAACAAAGAGTTGGTTCTTTGAAAATATCAACACGATAGACAAACCACTAGCCAAATTAACCAAAATGCAAAGAGAGAGCACCCAAGTTAACAAAATCAGAAATGAAAAGGGAGACATAACAACAGACAATGAGGAAATCCAGAGAATCATCAGATCATACTTCAAAAACCTGTACTCCACAAAAATGGAAAACCAGGAAGAAATGGACAATTTTCTGGATAAATACCACATACCAAAATTAAATCAAGACCAGATAAACCATTTAAATAGACCAATAACCCCTAAAGAAGTAGAAACAGTCATCAAAAGTCTCCAAACCAAAAAAAGCCCAGGACCAGATGGTTTCAGTGCAGAATTCTACCAGACTTTCAAAGAAGAAATAATACCAATCCTCTTCAAAGTGTTCCACACAATAGAAACAGAAGGAACACTACCAAACTCTTTTTATGAGGCTACAATTACCCTGATACCCAAACCACACAAAGATGCAACAAAGAAAGAGAACTACAGACCAATCTCCCTCATGAACATTGATGCAAAAATACTCAACAAAATATTGGCAAACCGAATCCAAGAATACATCAAAACAATCATCCATCATGACCAAGTAGGATTCATCCCAGGGATGCAAGGATGGTTCATCATACGGAAATCAATCAATGTAATACACCATATAAACAAACTGAAAGAAAAAAAACACATGATCATCTCCTTAGATGCTGAAAAAGCCTTTGACAAAATCCAACACCCCTTCATGATAAAGGTCTTAGAAAGATTAGGAATACAAGGAACATTTCTAAACATAATAAAAGCAATTTATAGCAAGCCAACAGCAAACATCAAATTAAATGGAGAGAAACTCAAAGCGATACCACTAAATTCAGGAACAAGACAAGGCTGTCCACTCTCCCCATATCTATTCAATATAGCACTAGAAGTTCTAGCTAGAGCAATAAGACAACAAAAGGAGATCAAAGGGATACAAATTGGCAAGGAAGAAGTCAAACTTTCACTATTTGCAGATGATATGATAGTATACATAAGTGACCCCAAAAACTCTACCAGGGAACTTCTACAGCTGATAAACTCCTTCAGTAAAGTGGCAGGATACAAGATCAACTCAAAAAAATCAGTAGCCCTCCTATACACAAATGATAAAAGGGCTGAGAAAGAAGTCAGAGAAACATCACCCTTTACAATAGCCACAAATAATATAAAATACCTTGGGATAACACTAACTAAACAAGTGAAAGACCTTTTTGATAAGAACTTTAAATCTCTAAAGAAAGAAATTGAAGAAGATATCAGAAAATGGAAGGATCTCCCATGCTCATGGATAGGTAGGATTAACATAGTAAAAATGGCAATCTTACCAAAAGTAATATACATATTCAATGCAATCCCCATCAAAATCCCAACACAATTCTTCACAGACTTGGAGAGAAAAATACTCAACTTTATATGGAAAAACAAAAGACCCAGGATAGCTAAAAGAATCCTATATGATAAAGCAACCCTTGGAGGCATCACCATCCCGGACCTCAAACTCTACTATAGAGCTTTAGTAATAAAAATAGCTTGGTACTGGTATAAAAACAGACATACGGACCAATGGAATCGAATTGAAGATGCTGACATTAATCCATGCACATATGAACACCTGGTTTTTGACAAAGGAGCCAAAACTATACAATGGAAAAAAGGAAGTATCTTCAACAAATGGTGCTGGCATAACTGGATGTCAATATGTAAAAGATTACAAATAGATCCATATCTGTCACCATGCACAAAACTCAAGTCCAAGTGGATCAAAGACATGAACATAAATCCAGTTACACTAAACTTAATAGAAAAGAAAATAGGAAGCACTCTTGAACGCATTGGCACCGGAGACCATTTCCTAAATAAAACACCAACAGCACAGACCCTCAGCACAACCATTAATAAATGGGACCTCTTGAAACTGAGAAGCTTTTGCAGGGCAAAAGACACACTCAATAAGACAAAAAGACAGCCAACAGATTGGGAAAAGATCTTCACCAACCCCACATCTGACAGAGGATTGATCTCCACAATATATAAAGAACTCAAGAAACTAGACATCAAAGCACTGAACAGTCCAATTAAAAAATGGGCTAAAGAGCTAAACAGAGAATTCACAAAACAAGAATCACAAATGGCTGAAAGACATTTAAAGAAATGCTCAACATCCTTAATCATCAGAGAAATGCAAATCAAAACGACTCTGAGATACCACCTTACACCTGTTAGAATGGCTACGATCAAAAACACCAATGACAAGCAATGTTGGAGAGGATGTGGAGCAAAGGGAACACTCCTCCACTGTTGGTGGGAATGTAAACTTGTACAACCACTGTGGAAATCAGTATGGAGGTTTCTCAGAAAATTAGGAATCGAACTACCTCAAGACCCAGCCATCCCACTCTTGGGCATATACCCAAGGAATGCTGATTCATACCATAAAGATACATGCTCAGCTATGTTCATAGCAGCACTATTTGTAATAACCAGAACCTGGAAACAACCTAGATGCCCATCAACGGAAGAATGGATGAAAAAAAATGTGGTACATATACACAATGGAGTACTACTCAGCAGAGAAAAACAATGAAAGCATGAAATTTGCAGGCAAATGGATGGAACTAGAAAAAATCATCCTGAGTGAGGTAACCCAAACCCAGAAAGACAGTTATGGTATGTACTCACTCATTGGTGGATTCTAGATATAAAATAAAGAACAATCAGACCACAACCCATAGAACCATAGAGGCTATATATATATAGCATGGAGGTTCCTAGGACGACTGTGGCATATAATAAATTTCAGTTTTACTCAATTATTAAAAAAAATAGCCAAATGAATGGAAACACATGAACTATGAACCAAAGGCTGAGGGGCTCCCAGCTGGATCAGGCCCTCTGAATAGGTGAGACAGTTGATTGGCTTGATCAGTTTGGGAGGCACCTAGGCAGTGGGACTAAGTCCTGTGCTCATTGCATGAGTTGGCTGTTTGAAACCTGGAACTTATGCAGGGACACTTGGCTCAGTCTGGGAGGAAGGGACTGAACCTCCCTGGACTGAGTCTACCAGGTTGATCACAATCCTCGGGGGAGGACTTGTCCTGGAGGAGGTGGGAATGGAGGGTGGGCTGGGGGTAAGGGGAGGGCGTGGGAGGGGGGAGAATAGGGGAACCCATGGCTGATATGTAGAACTGAATGGTATTGTAAAATAAAAAATATATATCACAAAAAAAGAAAAGAAAAAAATAATCAAATTGAGGGCTGAAATCAATGAAATAGAAAACAGAACAATACAAAAAAATCAATGAAACAAAGAGTTTGTTCTTTGAAAAAATCAACAAGATAGACAAACCCCTAGCCAAATTAACCAAAAGGCAAAGAGAGAGCACCCAAATTAACAAAATCAGAAATGAAAAGGGAGACATAACAACAGACAATGAGGAAATCTAGAGAATCATCAGATCATACTTCAAAAACCTGTAGTCCACAAAAATGGAAAACCAGGAAGAAATGGACAATTTTCTGGATAAATACCACATACCAAAATTAAATCAAGACCAGATAAACCATTTAAATAGACCAATAACCCCTAAAGAAATAGAAACAGTCATCAAAAGTCTCCAAACCAAAAAAAGCCCAGGACCAGATGGTTTCAGTGCAGAATTCTACCAGACTTTCAAAGAAGAACTAATACCAATATTCTTCAAAGTGTTCCACACAATAGAAACAGAAGGAACACTACCAAACTCTTTTTTTTTTTTTTTGGTTTTTTCGAGACAGGGTTTCTCTGTGTAGCTTTGCGCCTTTCCTGGAGCTCACTTGGTAGCCCAGGCTGGCCTCGAACTCACAGAGATCCACCTGGCTCTGCCTCCCGAGTGCTGGGATTAAAGGCATGCGCCACCACGCCTGGCAACCAAACCCTTTTTATGAGGCTACAATTACCCTGATACCCAAACCACACAAAGATGCAAAAAAGAAAGAGAACTGCAGACCAATCTCCCTCATGAACAATGATGCAAAAATATTCAACAAAATATTGGCAAACTGAATCCAAGAATACATCAAAACAATTATCCGTCATGACCAAGTAGGATTCATCCCAGAGATGCAAGGATGGTTCAACACACGAAAATCTATCAATGTAATACACCAAAACAAACTGAAAGAAAAAACCACATGATCATCTCATTAGATGCTAAAAAGGCCTTTGACAAATTCCAACACCCCTTCATGATAAAGGTCTAAGAAAGATCAGGAATACAAGGAACATTCCTACACATAATAAAGGCAATTTATAGCAAGCCAACAGCAAACATCAAATTAAACGGAGAGAAACTCAAAGCGATACCACTAAATTCAGGAACAAGACAACGCTGTCCACTCTCCCCATATCTATTCAATATAGTACTAGAAGTTTTAGCTAGAGCAATAAGACAACAAAAGGAGATCAAAGGGATACAAATTGGAAAGGAAGAAGTCAAACTTTTACTATTTGCAGATGATATGATAGTATACATAAGTGACCCCAAAAACTCTACCAGGGAACTTCTACAGCTGATAAACTCCTTCAGTAAAGTGGCAGGATACAAGATCAACTCAAAAAAATCAGTAGCCCTCCTATACACAAATTATAAAAGGGCTGAGAAAGAAGTCAGAGAAACATCGCCCTTTACAATAGCCACAAATAATATAAAATACCTTGGGATAACACTAACTAAACAAGTGAAGAAGCTTTTTGATAAGAACTTTAAATCTCTAAAGAAAGAAATTGAAGAAGATATCAGAAAATAGAAGGATCTCCCATGCTCATGGATAGGTAGGATTAACATAGTAAAAATGGCAATCTTACCAAAAGTAATATACATATTCAATGCAATCCCCATCAAAATCCCAACACAATTCTTCACAGACTTGGAGAGAAAAATACTCAACTTCATATAGAAAAACAAAAGACCCAGGATAGCTAAAAGAATCCTATATGATAAAGCAACCTTTGGAGGCATCACCATTCCTGACCTCAAACTCTACTATAGAGCTATAGTAATAAAAACAGCTTGGTACTGGTATAAAAACCGACATATGGACCAATGGAATCGAATTGAAGACGCTGACATTAATCCACACACATATGAACACTTGTTTTTTGACAAAGGAGCCAAAACTATACAATGGAAAAAAGGAAGTATCTTCAACAAATGGTGCTGGCATAACTGGATGTCAATATGTAAAAGATTACAAATAGATCCATATCTGTCACCATGCACAAAACTCAAGTCCAAGTGGATCAAAGACATGAACATAAATCCAGTTACACTAAACTTAATAGAAAAGAAAATAGGAAGCACTCTTGAACGCATTGGCACCGGAGACCATTTCCTAAATAAAACACCAACAGCACAGACCCTGGGCACAACAATTAATAAATGGGACCTCTCTGAATTGAGAAGCTGTTTCAGGGCGAAAGACACAGTCAATAAGACAAAAAGACAGCCAACAGAATGGGAAAAGATCTTCACCAACCCCACATCTGACAGAGGATTGATCTCCACAGTATATAAAGAACTCAAGAAACTAGACATCAAAATACTGAACAGTCCAATTAAAAAATGGGCTAAAGAGCTAAACAGAGAATTCACAAAACAAGAATCACAAATGGCTGAAAGACATTTAAAGAAATGCTCAACATCCTTAATCATCAGAGAAATGCAAATCAAAATGACTCTGAGATACCACCTTACACCTGTCAGAATGGCTACGATCAAAAACACCAATGACAAGCAATGTTGGAGAGGACATGGAGCAAAGGGAACACTCCTCCACTGTTGGTGGGAATGCAAGCTTGTACAACCACTGTGGAAATCAGTATGGAGGTTTCTCAGAAAGTTAGGAATCAATCTAACTCAAGACCCAGCCATCCCACTCTTTGGCATATACCCAAGGAATGCTGATTCATACCATAAAGATACATGCTCAGCTATGTTCATAGCAGCACTATTTGTAATAGCCAGAACCTGGAAACAACCTAGATGCCCGTCAACTGAAGGATGGATGAAAAAAATGTGGTACATATACACAATGGAGTACTACTCAGCAGAGAAAAACAATGAAAGCATGAAATTTGCAGGCAAATGGATGGAACTAGAAAAAATCATCCTGAGTGAGGTAACCCAAACCCAGAAAGACAGTTATGGTATGTACTCACTCATTGGTGGATTCTAGATATAAAATAAAGAACAATCAGACTACAACCCATAGAGCCATGGAGGCTATATATATAGCATGGAGGTCCCTAGGACGACTGTGGCTTATAATAAATTTCAGTTTTACTCAATTACTGAGCAAACCTCAATGAAACATCTCACTATTAAGATAAGAATACATACTCTATCAATCTGATAATAGAAAAATTAATTAATTAATTAATTTTAAACAATAAAAAATAAAGAAAAATAAATGAAAAATTTGAAATATTACACAAACATTTTACTAAAGTTTAAAAAAGGGAGAACTAGGGACTCATCATTCCTCTCCACATTCTATTCTTTCCCTTGTTTTATATATTTTAAATTTTTTTATTGATGGATTCTGATGGAGTTTATCGGTGGATTCTGCTTGAGGATCCGATGCAGATAAGCACTGGAGGGCCCCTGTTGCAAATTACCCTCTGGAGTGATGGAAGGATCTTTCTACTATCACGTGGAGGAAACCCAATCTAGTGTTAGTGTGGCTCCAGAGTTTGGTTTATGTCTTTTCTCAGGACAATGAGGTTCCTCTTTGGATTCCTGAGCACTGAACGTGCCCTGTGGCTGCTGCTGAACCCCAACATGACAGAGACCTAATGGGTCTTCATGAAAAAAAATCTACCCTTCTGATGCCAATGGAGATTGAGAGCCCAATATAGCCAGCTTTGGCAAGCATTAATGTAAGCCTAGGAACTGTAGCCACGAGATTGGATTCTCCAGAAGAGCTGCCAGCTAAAGTCATGCTGGGATCAAGAAAAACGCACCTTGGCGGTTCGTGTTCCTGGAGTTGTATCCATGCCAGTGGATGTCCACATAATCCAGAAGATAATTTGACATTGCTGCTGCTGCTGCTGCTGTTGCTGTTATAACAATGGCACACACCACTGCTACTGTTTCTTGGATTACCATTTCATAATTGCTTACTACAGCTAGCACAGTGGAGACCCTCGCAACAAAAGTAGCTACCACAGTTAATCTTTCATTCTATTGGGCATGATAAATTTAATTCAATAGTTATATACATCTCGATTGGCTATGAAAATTATAAATTTATAAACTCAAGTTCCAGTTGCTTTTGGGATACTATCTTACAAGGACTCTAACGTACAGTATGGCTCGTTAAGGAAGGGAATGGCTCAGTTGCCTTTAGCCTACTGGCTATGGGTGAGATAGGACCTCTGTTGGTCTTTTCTGCATCGAACACACAGATTTTGCAAGCCCAGGGCCACTTTGAGATCTTTGGCAGCAATTAACCATGCAGCTCACACAAGACTGAGCCAGTATGATAATGAGTATTCAGAGATGGGTAATACCTGGGGGGCACTCACCAACCTAAGACAGAGCACCTGTGTGGCCTGGGCAGGCATCTCCATGACGGGTAAGGTGACCTGCTGATGTCCCATGCAACCCAAGTCAGAAGCTCATTTTTTTAATAAAAGGGGGACCTGCAGGGTCCTGGCCCCGTTATGGGTAACTGTTGCCTTGCGTATGGACCTCGACCTTGATATCCTCCCAATGCTAATTCCCTGCTAGGTTCCACCCTCCTGAATGCTTAAGGGAAGTTCCTTGTCTGTGTATCCTGAATAATGGGCATTAACAGCTTAGATGCAAGATTGTAAAACATCAGAAGGGAACTTCTGCCCTCTGGGGTCCTCCCATTGTGCTGTAAGCCTGTAGTTAACCTCCTACCCCCTTGAAGAAATGACATTCGACATTTAAAATTAAAATTATATATATATATATATATATATATATATATATATATATATATATATATTTGAATAAACACTGTGAATGTAATCTATAAATACCACAAATGTGATTAATATCATGTGTGTAAGTAATGAATATCATGAGTGTAATTTAAAAAATAAATAAAAAAAATCTAATAAAAATAAAAATTGGCTGCATCGGACAGAATCCGACAGAATTGGACAGACAAAGACACCAATCCCTGGAGCCTGAAGAGGTTTTGAGAGAGGAACAGCTTACAGAGCCTGCAATGATTGAATGAAGAGAGGCAGGAGCTCCTGGCCACAGCTCCCCACAGTAACTGCCCCGCTGCTACGCTGCTTCCACCATCAATCACTGTCTCTGAGAGAAGAGGGCAGTGCCTCCCACCGGTGCGGATTTTGGCGAATTCTCCAGGAACATCTTCACCAAGGGATGTGGACCTGGCTTAAGAAAACCTGGTTTGAGGATAGATTGGAATTTACCAGCTCAGGCTCATCCAACACAGAGCCCACCAAAGTGAATGGCAGCCTGGAGACCAAGTACAGGTGGATCGAGTACGTCCTGACATTACAGAGAACTCGAACACAAATGGTCCCCGGACACCGAGATGACCGCGGAGGACCAGATCGTGCTGAACCTGAACTTGACCTTTTATTCTTTCTTTTCACCTAACACTGGGGGAAACGCTAAAACACCAACCGGGCATCCACAGGCTTGGACTTCAAGCTAAATGAATACTGTACGATCATTCATTTTAAACTATTTTGCCGAAGAGCCACCTTCAGAATTTAGTGTACCTTTTAATATTTATTGTATGATAGGATGCAAGCATTCCTAACCACCATGTTAGATCCAGGTTAAGGATGATTTAAGATGTTACCATTTCAGAGGTACAGAAGAAACCTCGTTTCAGAAAAGCCCTTTCTGAAAGCTATTGACATGGTTTCGGGAAGGGCTCTCAAGAGACGCCCGCTTTCCCTTTCAATCTAGAATGGTTGCAAGAGAAAGCTGATGATGTGTAGGCTCTTGGTCAATCTGTACCGAGTCCACTGATGAAATTGTGACTTCCTGGGCTTCCAACCTTAGGGTTGTAACCCTAACTGCTAAAAAAGTATGTAAGCACCCATTTGAAAGGGACTTTTTTTTTCTCTCGAGACAGGGTTTCTCTGTGTAGTTTTGGTGCCTGTCCTGGAACTCGCTCTGTAGACCAGGCTGGCCTCGAACTCACAGAGATCTGCTTGCCTCTGCCTCTGAGTTCTGGGATCAAAGGTGTGTGCCACCACTGCCCGGCCTGAAAGGGACCTTTTAAGGCAAATCCCTCTGTCCTCTTCCCACCCTAGCCTATCAGTACCTATTTTATACCAAAAGTAGCCTGACAGTGTGGTTAGAGGTGAACAGATGGAATGGGGAGCTAATCATTCAGGACTTAATTCTTCCTTGTGCTGTGTTTTTTGGTTTTTGGTTTTGTTTTTTAGCAGTTTAATGGAAATATTTTAGAGTTTTCCATTTTGTGTGACATTAGATCCTCCACTTCAAATGCTGTAATTAACATCACTTAAAATTAAACTTGAATAAAATGTTGGGGGGGGGGAGAGGACAAGAGCCGAGGCTTCTGCAACTGAGTGGATGGATGGCAGCGGCAGACTCATGGGGTGCAGTGATGAACGCTGGGCTGGGCTGGGTTTGAGGCACATAAAGGATATTCTGTTCATCCTGCCTATATTTAGCTTTTTTTTAAACCTTGAAATAAATGTCACAGTCTTTTTTTGATTTGACCTATTCCTTGAAAAATAAAAATAAAAATAAAAATTAAGGTATCTTTAAAAAAAGAAAGTGTAAAGTAACTTAGACATCTTCAACACACAATCTATACTATGTTGTCTCTCACACATAAAGCATGATATTTAGTGAGTATTCACTGACATTTGTTTTTGTTTTATGTTTGAAATATTTGCTATGTTTCTGGGATTTGTGTGTGTGCATAAATTTGTAGTTGTTTGTTTTTATTTTTGTTCTTTTTATACTTTTGGGACCCACTACCCAGCGCCCAAATGTTGTTTGAATTTTAAATGGTCTAATTAATAGAAAGCTCTGAGCCAGATATTGAGATGAAAGCTGAAAGATCAGAGAAGCAGAGAAAGCCACAGCCAACCTAACCTTGCCAACTCTTCAGCTGATCCTGTTTCCATGAATCTTCAGACTGAAAGCCTCTGAGTCCTCACCCAAAACGATGTCAGCTAAACTGCCTTAGTTCCTAATTCTTTACATACCTTTTTCTAACCTGCCACTACTTCCTGGGATTAAAGGCATGTGTGCTTCCCCATACTGGGATTAAAGATGTGTGCCACCACTGGATGGTTCTATTTCCAATGTGGCCTTGAACTCACAAAGATCCAAATGGATCTCTACCTCCTGAGTGATAGGATTAAGGGTGTGTGCCACCATTGTCTGGCCTCTATGTCTAATCTAGTGGCTGTCTCTGTCCTCTGCGTCTCTGACAAGTTTTATTGGAGTACACAGTGTATCACCACATTTCCCCTTTTTTGTCTAAAATAATAAAAGAAGGTTATAACTAATACAAGAAAAACTATATACAATAAGTACAATATGTATACAATATATATAATCAAGAGTTACATTAAAATGTCCAGTCCATGAACATTTAACAAATTCAGAGAAAATACTTCATTACCTATCCTATTTTTGTGAGTCCAAAGTGTTGTACCTAATTCACTTTCTATCTTAACTTGTATTACCAACAAAAATATTTTTGATGTCTTTCAATCTTATACACTCTACAACTCTTCAGTGAGTAACAAGGAAAATTGTAACTATAACTAGCTAATTTTCAACTCCCCCAGAGACTCGAGAAGGAAATAATATTAACTGAGTAAGCAGGAGGTGTGAACAAGTGACTTTCAAAAAATATGAAAAATGACAGAAACAACTGGATGCCTTGACAGTCATCTAAGATTTCTCTGTAACATTGGGGCATCCATCTTTGGCCTACAGGCCTATCATATATGACAGATTCATCTGTGAAGCAGAATTTTCCAAAGGATCTTCCTATCTTGTCTTGGCAAGGATCAGCAGTCCTTTCTTTTGTGTCCTGCATGTCCATTTTGGACAGCATACTGCCAGCAGTCAAGGCAAGGGCATTTTCTTGCCCAGTGGCTAACTTTTGCCACAATGAAAGTAAACTCCATAAGGAGTTTCTTCGATGCCCATCATCTTCTCTAAAGTATATTGGTGCTGCCAGTAGCAAACATGTCTCATTGTCATAAGAAAAAAAATCTATGTTATTAAAATATGGCATCTTAAATGCCATATTCTGTAGATCTCTGAAGTGTTTGAAGATGATCTGTCTATCTAAAATATACTTCTGTTTGACCTTGAAAACATACCTAATATGACTACAAGTTTGATTGTAATGACTATTAACTTACATTTATTATATCCTAGTTAGTTGGTAATAATAACTTTCAAGAACTGGTGATTTGCATTATGTTGTTAAATGAGCTGTATAGGTACAATACCTTGAACAAGATTAGAAATATATGTACAGTATTTTCTAACAAAATCAATCTCAAATTTGTATCAATAATCATAATTTGTATACAATATACAAAATCCAATCCAATGTAAAATATTTAAAATTAATAGTTTCTTTTTAAAAGTAGATTCAATAATCTATCTTTTTACCTATAGCATCTATAGCATCCCCTTTTTGTTTTCAGAGTAGATTCAATAATCTACCTTTTTATATTTGATTTATATCCTCTTTTTTCTTTGTTTTTCTTTCTTTTCTTTTCAAACAAGAACCCTAAATCTAATCTCCTTGTCTTGACCATTAACAATAACAACTTGTAACCTACTAACTTAAACAATGACAATTATACATAACCTATTGAACAACCAAAAACTGCCCATGCTACTTCTTGCAAATGTGGGCATCATGTTCTTAAAATTACTTCCTGATGTCGGGGGGGGGGGGGGAGGGTGGTGAAGGCATCTTTAGGGAACCCTAAAAAAAAATTGGGGGTTAATTGTAAAGTTCGGGGAGAGGTAGCTGTATCATTTGTCCAGTCTCTGCATAATGGGAAAGTTCAGGGCTTGTCTCAAGTTCTTGCTCAAGTAGTCTGTGAGGCTGGATCATCTCAGCTAGCCATCTCAAAATTGTCCTGAATGGCTTGTAGTCCAAAGTCAATCTTTGGGTGGTATTTGTCATCTTAGTGGTATGATCCTGATGAAATTGTTGTTGTGGGGCTCCATCATCTTTTTAGAGACTTCAAAGATCACATTGGGTCAGATTATTCTTTTTCTTGGTAATTTTTTCCAGGTAGTTCTCTCTTCTTCTTTGGATGGTTATCTGTTCAAATGACTTTAAATTATTTAAGATGGTTGTTTTAATTTTCCTGAAAGACAAATGTTGCTGGAGGGCTTCTCTCTAGGTTCCACCAAGCCCCGCATTCCCACAATCCAAGTATAAAATAATCACTCAGACACTTATATTACTTATAAACTGTATGGCCATGGCAGGCTTCTTGTTAACTGTTCTTTTATCTTAAATTAACCCATTTTTATAAATCTATACCTTGCCACATGGCTGGTGGCTTACCGGCATCTTTACATGCTGCTTGTCCTGGCGGTGGCTGCAGTGTCTCTCCCTCCTTCTTCCTATTTCCCCAATTCTTCTCTCTCTTTGTCCCACCTATACTTCCTGCCTGGTCACTGGCCATCAGTGTTTTATTTATATAGAGTGATATCCACAGCAGACAAAAACAAAAATCTTCCCAAATCCTAACATTGGGGAGGTTCTAGATCTAATCTTTATCAATTTTGATTTATGGTTTCTCCTGAATCTTTTGTTCTCTCTTATATAGTTGTTATATCACCATGAGTTGTATACTTTTTTACAATAGGCATTAAGTTTTTTAATTGCTCTGGGAATGGGTTTCTTCTATGATGGCAGGAAAGGAATGAACAGAATTTGACATAGAGGCCTGTGAGAGGCCCCTCAGTGTGTTTCCCAATGGCAAAGGCAAAGGATTAACTTGTCTGTCCCTTGTTGATCTACATTCATTAGTGAAATGTTTGCCTTTGCCACACCTCCTGCACAATCCAGAAGGGAGGGGCATTCTGTTGCCTTTGTTCCTTGAAAAACATTGTTTCTAGGAATGCTCTGCTTATGGTCACCTTTGTAGGTGATTTTATTTATTGTATTTGAAACATCTGACCTTACTATTTTCCTTCAAACTTCTGGAAATCATGTCTCCTATCCAAGTATCATCATGGTCATGAAATTCAATGTTCATTGTACCCCAAATTCACTACTCCAAGGGTGCTGATCTTGCCTTTAATGGCCCAACTACCTTTTTGTATTATGAATTAGCATATTCAAAAGCCAGATATTTGATTACTATCTGTCTAGCTTTTGAATTTGGTATCAATCTATTTAAAGCTAAAGTCAATCTTCGTAAGAAATCAGTGAAAGTTTCTTTTGGGCCCTGTATAACTTTTATAAATGACTCAATTTTCTTTCCTACTTTTTCAATTATGTCCCAAGCATTCAAGGTTTCTGGGAGGCATGAAGCTAGGGTGGTCATCATATAGAGATTGCCTTTCTACATTAATAGCATAATCTCCCTCTCCAAGAAGTTGATCCTGGGAAATTTCAATACCTCTAGCCCTGCTTCATTGCTCAACAGTTTTAGCCCCATCCTTCCACCAGGTCCTCCATTGTAATTGGGGACCAACTTCTAAAACAGCTATAACCAAATCTTTCCAGTCTTGAGGGACAATTCTATTACAAGTTGACCATGAGTTTAACATCTGCTTCACAAACAGGGAATGCATACTATATGAGACTATTCCTTCTTTAAATCTCCTCAAATCTAACATTTGTAGAGAAGTCCAGTTAGCTCTTACACAGCTTTGAGCATTTGGCAGTTCCTGTAAGGTTACTGCATAGATTAAGGTTGGCTGTTTGAAAGCCTTAGTCTGTTTCTCTGTAATGTTATAATGTAATGCTGAGATTGGTTCACCTTTAAATTCTTCTGTCTGGGTCTGAATATCTCTAAGATCTGTTTTAACATGTTTTTCTAAAACTTTTATCTTGGCATTCATATTAAACTAATGTTTTTAATGATCAAACAAAAATGATCAAACAAATAATATTTATAATTGACATTACATCTATTACATCGACATTAATTATCCTCTCATTTAATTGTTCCATTTTTAGACCATTTAATGTATAGTCAAACAGAGAATAAATGCCTTCCATTTTACAAATGTTTCTCCTCCCCACCCCACCCCCCAGGGACAAGGTTTCTCTGTGAAGTTTTGGTTCCTGTCCCAGATCTCACTCTGTAGACCAGGCTGTCCTTGAACTCACAGAGATCTGCCTGGCTCTGCCTCCTGAGTACTGGGATTAAAGGCATGTGCCATTGCCACCCAGCTTCCCATTTTTTTTTATTTTATTTATTTTATTTTACAATACCATTCAGTTCTACATATCAGCCACGGGTTCCCCTATTCTCCCCCGTCCCACCTCCTCCCCTTACCCCCAGCCCACCCCCATTCCCACCTCCTCCAGGGCAAATCCTCCCCTGAGGACTGCAATCAACCTGGTAGACTCAGTCCAGGCAGGTCCAGTCAGTCCCTTCCTCCCAGCCTGAGCCAAGTGCCCCTGCATAAGCTCCTGGTTTCAAACAGCCAACTCATGCAATGAGCACAGGACTTGGTCACACTGCCTAGTTGCCTCCCAAGCTTCCCATTTTTAATGTGGAAAAAAAACTATCTTTTAGCTAATTTCTCCCTTTAAGTAATCCCAATTGACTCACTAAATCTGCTGACAATGATGATTCAGATGTGAAGCGACTGTTTCTGTGTAGAACAGTAGAAGCCCAAGTCGGTTTTAAGGCAGCTAAATAATGTGATAACAGCCCAAGATGGGGATCAAGGGAGAGCGCACAACCAACCAGAAGAGAAGAAGCCAAAGAGCCAGCCATCTGCATGAAGGAAAATGAGAAAATGGCTAACTCCTATGGTATTTGGAACCCCCAAAACACTATGGAGTTTGCTGCAGAGAAGCTGCAACAAAAACTTAGCCAGTGGGTTAGGGACTCTGGCCCACATGGGGTGAAGACTCTGACAGTGTGCAACTCAGACCTGAGCCAAGGCCTTCAAGGCCACAGGCAAGTGGCTTTTTGGATTCATGCCCCATATTGGGTGCCAGATGTTGTTTGAATCTTAAATGATTTTATTAATAGAAAACCCTCAGCCATATATTGAGGTAAAAGCTAAAAGATCAGAGAAGCAGAGAAAGCCACAGCCAACCTCACCTTGCCAACTCCTCAGCTGATCCTGTTTCCATGAATCTTCAGACTGAAAGCCTCTGAGTTCTCACCCAAAATGATGTCATCTGAACTACCTTAGTTGCTATTTCTTTACATACCTTTCTCCAACCTGCCATCGCTTCCTGGGATTAAAGGCATGTCTGCTTCCCAGTACTGGGGTGTGCGCCACCATTGCCTGGTTCTTTTTCCAGTATAGCCTTGAACTCAGAGAATCAGATGGATATCTGCCTCCCAAGTGATAGGATTAAGGTTGTGTGCCACCACTGTCTGGCCTCTATGTCTAATCTAATGGCTGGCTCTGTCTTCTGATCCTCAGGCAAGCTTCATTAGCATACAAAATATATCACCAAATTAAAATAAATACACAGAGACTTAGTCTTAATTATGAATGCCCAACCTTAGCTTGGTTTGTTACTAGCCAGCTTTTCTAACTTAAATTATCTCATTTCTCTCTCTCTCTCTTTTTTTGTTTTTTGTTCTTTTGAGACAGGGATTCTCTGTGTAGCTTTGGAGCCTGCCCTGGAACTCGCTCTGTATACCAGGCTAGCCTCAAACTCATAGAAATCTTCCTGCCTCTGCCTCCTGAGTGTTAGGACTAAAGGTGTGTGCCACTACTGCCCAGCTATCCCATATTACTTTATGCATCATACTACATTTTGCCTCTGGGCTTTTTGCCTTTTCTTATTCTACATCTTTCCTTCTTACTTTCTTTCCTTCTTACTCTGTAGCTGGCTGGGTGGCTGAGTGGCTGGCCCCTGTTGTCCTCCTCTCCTTCTTTTCTCACTCCTATTTTTTAGCTGTTTTCTCCTCTTTATTATTTCTGCTCACAAGCCCCACCTATTTCTCTCTCCTGCCTAGCTATTGGCTGTTCAGCTCTTTATAAGGCCAATCAGGTGTTTTAGGCAGGTAAAATAACACAACTTTATGAGGTTAAACAAATACAACATGTTTTTGCATCATTTAAACAAATATTTAACAGCATAAATTCATCTTAAACTAATATTTTACAACATAAATTAGACCATAATGTACTATAAACAAGACCTGGGGTTTATGTGAAATTTACAGTGACTGAGCTATGCCTTTGTTAAGATACATATGTTCTTGTGTGAGTTGTAAATCATAGTTTCAGGAAGAGCTTGTTATAACAATCCTATGGTTGATAAACCATAATGGAACTTAAAAAATAATTGTAATGGCATTCTGCCTTTTGCTGTTAAGTCAAATGTGTCTTGTAAACTGTTGATATGTTCTAAGTATAATTTTAATGGCTTACAGCAATGGATAGTGAGTACTGCAGAAGTCCTGTTTTGAGTGCCCAGGATCAGCAGATGAAATGGTGCTGGTTCACAGAGTGTGTGAATTCAACCTGTGAGAAGCTTGGGGTTATTTTTGTAGTTATTTAATTAGAATAATTTAAAGAATCAGGTGTGCTCTTGCTAATAAGTTCAGTATTTGGTAAGATAACTAATATTGTGTCTTTTAATAAAATGTAAGCACTCATTAAGGAAACTTCCTGAGGGGCCTCTCTCAGGCACACTTGGCAAATTCAGTTCAGTCCTTTTCTGCCATCATAGAAGAAACCCCTTCTCAGAGCCATTAAATAACCAAGTGCCTATTGTAAAAACTCATACTGCTTGGGGTAATAGAAAAGCTATAGCAGAGAGAACAAAAAATTCAGGAGAAACCATAAAACAATTTTTGGCAAACTTCTATAAATGAACAAAGACCAAAGTTAAAATATGAATAAATGACATTCTCATTGAAGGTCTTGAAGACACAGGTGCAGACATAACAGTAACTGCACCACAATCTTGGCATCCAAATTGGTCTCTTCAGGAGGCAAATGTTCAGCTGCTAGAGATTGGAACATTATCTCAAGTGAAACAGAGCACAATGGGTTGAATATATAGGATCAGAAGGACAGGGAGAAAAATTAAAACCATATGTGGCTAATGTAGGTATAAATCTATGGGACCTTGATTTATTACAATAATGGAATACCCAGATTAACATTCCTCCAATCTCAGAAACAAACCATAAACTAACATATGTTTCTGAGAAAAATATTAAAAGGTATTATAAAGAACAGTCACTGACATCCATATTGTACAGGCACAGATCACAACAGCTGCTGATCTTTCAAAAACACCAATAGTCATACCTTTAAAATGGTTAACACACAAGCCTGTATGAGTTCAGCAATGTCCTTTAACAACAAAGAAACTACAGGCCTCAGAACAACTGGTGGAGGTTCTACCGAGATCCGAGAAAGAAGGGTCGTCGTTGATGGACAACTGAGTAAGGCTGGCCAGCATTTTAAAGAAAAAAGAAGGTAAGGGTGAATTGAATTGAAATGGGTGCAGCTAGATCACAGTCAGTTAATTGGACTGTTGAAGCAGGAGGGTACCGAAGTTAAGAAGGGCAAGACAGCTAACGATTTTAAATAAAAAAAAAAAAAATCTTCCCAGTAGAGAAGAGTGAAGGAAAGGAAATTTCCCATTAGAAAAGGGAGGAAAATTTTAATCAAGAAAAAAGGATTTTCCTGGTAAAAAGGGGAAATTTTTTGAAACTAGGCCTAAAGATTTTGGGGCCCTATAGAGGAAGGATGAAGGAAAGAAAAAAGCCTCTTTTCAGTGGTAATGGAGAAAGAAAGGGCTCTTTCCAATTTAAAAAATTTCAGGATAAGCTAAAACTCTGAGCTCTTTCTGCCTGCCAGTGCAGAGCAGCAGCATCTGAATTAGAGTCAGAAGTGGGACTGGTGGGACCACTGCTGGATGAACAGCAAGCAAGCCCAGAGCTTAAAGCTTTGCTGTCTGTTTGCTTATTTTGGTTTAAATGATCCTTTTTCCCTCAGAGTGGGAATAATTCAATATTTAGGATCCCTTAGTGGGAAATGTTTTTCTGTTTTTTCCCTTATGGTGGGAATAACTCATTATTAGGTAATCCCTTCATGGGAGTAAGAGAAAGCTTAAACAGGAGTGTGCATGCCCAGCATGCACAAGATGGCCTGGAGCAGTGGGCGGACAGGTATGCACCAATGGGAGGTGGAGCTGCAATGGAGCATGGCCCAGGCAGGTGCCAGCACTAGAGGCCCAGCACCAGGCAGAACCAAAGCCGAAGCTGCAGCCTCAGCCCACACCAAGAGAGCACAGGCCCAGGGAGGGACTAGCGCTAAAAGTTTACCAACTTCTGGTGAAAAATGGTTTCAGTCAGGACAAGGAATGCTAAGTCAATGCTATTGAATTTCTGTAGTGGGTAGCCATTCCAGCTTTGATCTGGAGGTTCCAACCCCCACTGAGGCTTCAGTAACTGTCTCGCCTACAGGGTGGGGCCAAGAGAGGGCCCTGAAGACCCGAGATCCAGATGCGTGGGCTCTCTTAGTTCCTGGACCCTGGACACTAGAGGTAGACTGAGCAGAGTTCTCCAAAAAATACCAATGGACTGCACCACGCCTTTCTCAGACTCTGTAAACTATCCATTCACTTGTAAGTTACCCCACAAAATAAATCTCTAACTATGTGGAGTGGCCTTAATAATTTCACCAATAAATTTCCAGACATATTAATCATTCATTGTATAAAGGATGTTCTGTTCTTTTTATTGTGTTAATAAATATTTGGATGAATGGTTGATTCTCATGGTAAATAAACTAAAGGAACAGAATTCATAATTTTGAACTATATATTAGGTATGCTCTTGTCTCTTGATCATTACTGAAAATTTGGCTCTGCTCTTTAAGTTGCTTTCTATAAAATCTTGGAAATTCTATAGAAATATAACACACCTGAAATGGATTGGATTGTTAGCTTATTAAATAATGTTGTTGCTAAGATAAACTGATAAAAAATAATATCTTACTCATAAAGAGGTTACAAAATTATTTTTCCAGTAAATAAAATGCAGGTAAATTGTTTGGTCCACATTGTTAATAATTGGCTATTTGCATTAATGTGTTACTTGGGATCTATAAAAAAAAGTATCCTATTATTAAGATTTTATAAAAATACTCTAGAAGAGTATTACCTAAAGTTACCTCTTCAAATCCTATAGAGATTGCATGTAATGCTTTTATAATTTGACATATGTAAAAAGGACGATAGAAACAGAAGCTGGTGATAGAATTGCTCAATTATTATTGCTTTCATATTTTAATTGCAAAATGGCACCTATATGTAGAACTGGAGGCTTTGGAAGTACAGGAGAAAAGGTGTTTTGGCAAACAGTTATCAATGACAAACAGCCTAAATTAAAAATAAAATTATATGGGATTGAGATTAAAAGATTACTGGATTCTTGTGCTAGATCTATCTATTATTTCACAAGAATCCTGAGATCCCAACTGGCCTCTACTAGACGTCAGGAGAATGGAGGCTATTACAGGATCTTAGAGCTGTAAATAAAACCATGCTTCTCATCAGAGCAACACAGCCTGACTTGCCTGGCCCTGTGGCAATTCCTAAACACTGGCATTTAATTGTGATTGACTTATATGGATGATATATTATTGGCTGCTAAAGATAAAAACTTGTTTTTGATGCCTTTTCTAAGTTACAAGAGGTTCTTAGCCTGTCTAATTTACAGATAGCCCCAGAAAAGGTACAGGTATCCTTTCCCTATCATTATTTAGGTCATGAATATTTTCGGTTTTCTCTTTCACCTACTGGAGTGTTTTGGCAAACAGGTCCTATTCTATGGGAACATTCCCCAGCTTCTCCAGCAAAAACCATTACTCCTTATCCTCAGGCTGTCGCTCAGATTATATTTAAGGGAATCAAGATCAGTGTTCAAACCTTTGGAAAGGAGCCAGATATTGTGGTGACCCCATACACCCAGTCTCAAATAGCATGGTTGCAAGCTAATGATAATGATTGGACCATATTGTAATGCTCCATGCAGAGTCAATTTGATACTCACTACTCTTCCAATGATGTGTGTCAATTTTTTAAATTGTATCCTGTTATATTTCCCAAGATAGTATAGATGACTCCTATTCCTCAGGCTTGTGTGGTATTTACTGATGGCACTTCATGTGATTTTGCTGTGGTGGTTTCTGGTAACATAGTAAAGAGAATGAAAGTCCAGTGCACTTCTGCCCAGATGGCAGAGGTACAGGCACTGTTGCTTGCTTTACAGATGTTTTCTGACGAGAGTGTAAATATTTATACTGATAGCCAATATGTGGCACATGCCATTATGACTTTGGAGACAACAGCCTACATACCATCTATTTCTCCCATTCATGAATATTTATTGCAAGTGCAAGGACTCATATGGTCCCACTTGCATAACCTTTATGTGGGCCATATTAGAGCGCATACTCAATTGCCTGGACCGCTAAGTGAAGGTAATCAGAGGGCTGATGCCATTATTCATATGGCTGTCATATTAATTTGTTCTGCCTTTGAAAAGGCTACTTAGTTGCATCAACGTTATCATCTTAATGCTGGATCTTTTTGTCATCACACAGGCATAACCCAGGAACAAGCCATCCAGATAGTTAAACCATGTCTTCTTTGTGCTGAATTTTTACCTGTTCCTCATTTGGGAGTTAATCCCTGAGGACTTTTACTTAATCATGTGTGGCAGATGGACATCACACACATGCCTTCCTTTGGAAAATTACAATATGCCCATGTGTCTATTGATACATATTCCTCTCTAATTTTTGCCTCTGCCCATTCAGGGGGAAAAGTTAAGGATGTAAAGAATCATTGTCTTCATGCTTTTGCTTATATGGGAGTGCCAAAATGCATAAAGACTGATAATGGTCCTGCCTACAGCAGTATGGGATTTTCAAAATTCTGCCAAGGTTTTTCTATTGTTAATAAGATTGGTATTCCTTATAATCCTCAAGGACAAGCTATAGTAGAACTCTGCCATCATACCTTAAAAACATATTTTGCTAAAGTAAAAAGAGGGGAGCTAGGGGCTCACCTCTCCTCTCCACATTCTATTCTTTCCCTTGTTTTATATATTTTAAATTTAGTATCAGTGGATTCTGCTGGAGTATCCGCTGCAGATAAGCATTGGAGGGCTCCTGTTGCAAATCATCCTCTGGTGTAATGGAAGGATCTTTCTACTGGCACTTGGAGGGGACCCAATCTGGTGTTGGTGTGGGCCTGGGGATCTGTTTGTGTCTTTTCATAGGACAATGAGGTTCCTCTTTGGGTTTCTGAGCACTGTGTGCACCCTGTGGCTGCTGCTGAATCCCACCATGGCAGAGACCTATTGGGACTTCGTGAAAAACTCTCCCCTTCTGATGTCAATGGGGATTGAGAGCCCAATACAGCCAGCCTTGGCAAGCATTAACGTAAGCCTAGGAACGGCAGCCACGAGATTGGATTCTACAGAAGGTAATGTATGGTAACTGCTTTTTCAAGTATGTTTGATAATGTGTCACCCAGACACCTTGAAGATTAAGGATAACCCTGAAGGTCACTGACCTCCATCTGTTAACAATAGCATGCCAGCTAAACCTTTTCATTTTTGTAATCCTCTTCAAGCTGGTGTAGTATCTACGTTTCAGGAGTGGCTCTTTACAACATTTATTGGCCTCCTGAAATTCATCTAGCCTCTTTTGAAGATACCTTAAAATTTATGAGCCTGAATGTAGCCATTATGAGACCATTAGTTCTGCTCCTTGTTTGCTGTTTTTTTTTTTTTCTTTTTTCTTTTTTCTTTGTGGTCCTTAGTTGTTCTTTTGCAGAGCTGCCAGCTTAAGTCATGCTGGGATCAAGAAAAAAATGGGCCTTGGTGGTTCGTGTTCCCAGAGCTGTGTCCATGCCAGTGGACCGTGGCAGTTAGACACAGGTGATGCTCACACACTCAAGAAGAGTTTTTTACATCGTTGCTGCCATTGTTGTTGTTATAGCAGTGGTGGCCACTGTTGCTACTGTTTCTGGGATTGCCATTTCATAATTAATTACTACAGCTAGCACAATGGAGACCCTGACAGCAAAAGTAGCTACCATGGTTAATTACTCTTTCATTCTATTGGGCATGATAAATTTAATTCAGCAGTTATACATTTTGATTGGCTTTGAAAGGTATGAAATTTATAAATTCAAGTTTCACTTGCTTTTGGGATACCACCTTATGAGGACTCCAATTTGCAGTAAGGCTCGTTTAAGAAGGGAATGACTCAATTGCCTTTAGCCTACTGGCTATGGGTGGGTTAGGACTTCTGTTGGTCTTTTCTGTGTTGCACAGATTGTAAGCCCAGTGCCACTTTGAGAGCTTTGGCAACAGTTAACTCTACAGCTCACGTGGTTTAGCCTGTATGATAATGAGTATTCAGAGATGGATAATGCCTGGGGGACAGTCACCAACCTAAGGCAGAGCGCCTGTGTGGCCTGGGCAGGTGTCTCCATAATGGGTAAGGTGACCTACTGACATCCCACGTAACCTAAATCAGAAGCTTACTTTTTAGTAAAAAGGGGGGACCTGTTGTGCCCTGGGCCCCCATTTTGGGTAGCTGCCACCTTGCTTGTTGACATTGACCAGATGTCCTCTGTATACTGATTTCCTGCCAGTTTCCTTCTTCCTGAACTCTCACTGGAGGTTCTTTGTTTGTGTATCCTGCATTTGGGTGTAAACAGCTTAGATGCAACAATGTAGAACATTGGGTAGTGAACTTCTGCCCTCTGGGGATCCTCCATTGTGCTGTAAGCCTGTGTTTAAGGTTTCCCCCCTCCTTCAATAAATGGCATTTGGCATTCTGCTAAGGCAAATGACCTGCTGTCTTTTGTCTCTGTTTTTTAACCCACAGTCCGTCACTTGGACATGGTGAACGGGTAGTGGTAGCACAGGCGCACCGCAACAAGCTGGTATAAGAGCAGGTGAATGTTCAGCATATTAAAAAATCAACTAGCCCTTAGAATTATCCTGTATTTGTTATTAAAAAGAAATCTGGTAAGTGAAGAATGGTAATAGATCAAACAGCAATTAACAAGGTAATTCAGCCAATGGGCTTTCTACAATCTAGAATTCCTTTCACTACTCTGGTAACTAAAGGATGGTTTCTTATAGTTATTAATTTTAAAAGACTGTTTTTTTCTCAATACAAGAAAAATATCCCCTTCATAACACCTACTTAATTCCCAGCCAGTCAAGAGATATCAATAGAAAGTTCTCCCACAGGAAATGTTAACTAGCCCAACCCTGTGCCAATATTTTGTACAACAGCTGTTGGAAGTAATACATAAACAATTTCCTAAATCAATAATTTAACCATTACATGCACAGTATTTTACTAGATGATTCAAATGCAGCTACCTTAGAAAGAATGCTTGAAGGAGTAAAGAAAGTTTTGCCTTGTTGGGGATTACAAATTACTCCTGAAAAGATACAAAGAGGAGATTCTATTAATTATTTAGGATATAAGATATATCTACATAA